>NW_026610633.1:0-205085 GCF_029499605.1 Hyla sarda
GGATTGCATTTAAAAAGGCCCCGTGGGAGTGCAATGGGCCCCTGTCTTGCTGCTTAGCAATAATGGTATGGGTTTAGGTTCTGCTGTGTGTACTGGTGGTTGACTGCCCCCCAGCCCAGAGTGTGCATGGAAAATTGTCTGGCAGCCTCCCTGACAGCAAGCAGTGATAGTGCCCATGAAGGGGACCTTGTTGGGCCCGCCCCTTTCACGGTTATCGCTTCTCGGCCTTTTGGCTAAGATCAAGTGTAGTATCTGTTCTTATCAGTTTAATATCTGATACGTCCCCTATCTGGGGACCATATATTAAATGGATTTTTGAGAACGGGGGCCGATTTCGAAGCTTGCTTCCGTCGCCCTATGCATTGACCCGATATGGCAGTATCTTCGGGTACAGTGCACCACCCCCTTACAGGGTTAAAAAGAAAGATTCCTACTTTCATTGCTACCTGCTTGCTGGCTAGCCAGCTAGCCAGCCCTGTGGGCCTTGCTGCTGCTGCAGCCAAAAAACAAAAGGTGGTGCTGCTGCTGCTTCTGCTGCTTCTGCTTCTGCTTGTGTCTGGCCCCTGTTGGAGCGTCCAGGCACAGGACTTCTGCTGCTGCTGACTAAATGGCCTCCTTAATTGGATCATTTGAGTAGCCAGCACACCTGTGCAGGTAGGGCATGACATGATAGGCAGCTGCCTTGATAGCGGGTGGGTGCTGAATGTTCCTAATTGACAAAATAAGATTAATGCTTATGAAGAAATATAAAATCTCATCCCTTCCCCAATATCGCGCCACACCCCTACCCCTTAATTCCCTGGTTGAACGTGATGGACATATGTCTTTTTTCGACCGTACTAACTATGTAACTATGTAACATAACATGGGGGGGGGGGGGGTCTCCTGGCTGTTCACACAGGTGTGTCATTGCTGTACATTGACCATGCATTGCTTCTGTGGTATTGCAAAGGCAAAGACAAATGCTTCCAGCCATCCATTGCACTAATGGATTGGTCATCAGCTGGCTGTCTATGTCCCGCATCAATATAGACCAAAGTACAGAGGGTTAGGCTATGCTATTGTGCACCTACCTGATGCATCAGAAGGTGCGAGGCCCTTGCTAAATTCTGTGCACAGACTTTGAGATCTATGCTTTAGACTGTATCTAAACCTGCTCCAACATGGACTGACATTCTGGCCTACTTTCAGCCGATGCGACTTGTCTGTCGCTGAACAGTCGCTTTTTATGTATTCAGCACCTATGTATAATGTTGTAAAAATGCTCTAGAAGCTAAAGTCGCAGAAATGTCACACATATTTGGCCTGCAACTTTCTGTGCGACAAATTCAGACAGGAAAAATCAGTATAAATCCTTAGAAAATTATCCCCCAGTGTCTCCATCTGCTGGCGGTATTGAATAAGCATTGCTGCACTGATGGGGTATGCATTAGACGAAAAAAA
Source organism: Hyla sarda (assembly GCF_029499605.1). Lineage (NCBI taxonomy): Eukaryota > Metazoa > Chordata > Amphibia > Anura > Hylidae > Hyla > Hyla sarda. The sequence goes on from NW_026610633.1 coordinate 1,444, forward strand.
AGAAGAAAAAGAAGAATAATACGCCCAGAAAAGAGGCGAAAAGGAGAAAAACGTAAAAAAACGTGAAAAAAAAGTAAGAGGAAGAGAAGGGAAAAAAAGGTGGAAATGGGTTTAAAAGTGATTTCGGCGGAGAAATATATATATATATATATATATATATATATATATATATATATATATATGCGCACACACACACATAGATATAAACGTATTCTCCGTTGAGATATTGCAGCCGCTGCTGTGTCCAGGCCCAGGAGCCTTAGCACTGTGCTGTGATGTCACTCAATACCACTGACATCACTAGGTGTAAACAACATCTCTCCTTTGCTGTGTATGTGACTATGGAGCTGTTTGGTGATGTCGTCTATTACGGCCTTCATAGAAGCAACAGGAGATTGTTGCATCCATCTTGAACCCTCAGAACTACAGTGCTATGATGTCACTCACTTCCACAGGCCTTGCAGAGTGTAAACAACAACAACCCAGCTTTGTTGTGTATGTAACCAAAGGGATTTGTGATGTCACCTAGAACCTTCACAGCAGCGACAGCTTTATGAGGAGCATCAGCACTGCTCTGCCTGAGCAGAACCATCACCGCCATAGGTTGTCAAATAACCCGGATTTAACCCACACAGGTAAGTCCAATGGGGTGCAGGCATGTCCTCTATGCTTACAGCTTCCCGTGGGTGTTGGTTTGATACCGTTTGGGGACAGCCAAGGAGGCATCTGCAGGCAACAAAGGTAGGTGTGTGCTTGTGTGTGTGTTTCCTATGCAGATCCTAAGCCCAGTGTCACATGCAAGTAGGAGGAGTAAGAAGGGTTCCTGGCAAATCCGGGTTATGGATTGCATTTAAAAAGGCCCCGTGGGAGTGCAATGGGCCCCTGTCTTGCTGCTTAGCAATAATGGTATGGGTTTAGGTTCTGCTGTGTGTACTGGTGGTTGACTGCCCCCCAGCCCAGAGTGTGCATGGAAAATTGTCTGGCAGCCTCCCTGACAGCAAGCAGTGATAGTGCCCATGAAGGGGACCTTGTTGGGCCCGCCCCTTTCACGGTTATCGCTTCTCGGCCTTTTGGCTAAGATCAAGTGTAGTATCTGTTCTTATCAGTTTAATATCTGATACGTCCCCTATCTGGGGACCATATATTAAATGGATTTTTGAGAACGGGGGCCGATTTCGAAGCTTGCTTCCGTCGCCCTATGCATTGACCCGATATGGCAGTATCTTCGGGTACAGTGCACCACCCCCTTACAGGGTTAAAAAGAAAGATTCCTACTTTCATTGCTACCTGCTTGCTGGCTAGCCAGCTAGCCAGCCCTGTGGGCCTTGCTGCTGCTGCAGCCAAAAAACAAAAGGTGGTGCTGCTGCTGCTTCTGCTGCTTCTGCTTCTGCTTGTGTCTGGCCCCTGTTGGAGCGTCCAGGCACAGGACTTCTGCTGCTGCTGACTAAATGGCCTCCTTAATTGGATCATTTGAGTAGCCAGCACACCTGTGCAGGTAGGGCATGACATGATAGGCAGCTGCCTTGATAGCGGGTGGGTGCTGAATGTTCCTAATTGACAAAATAAGATTAATGCTTATGAAGAAATATAAAATCTCATCCCTTCCCCAATATCGCGCCACACCCCTACCCCTTAATTCCCTGGTTGAACGTGATGGACATATGTCTTTTTTCGACCGTACTAACTATGTAACTATGTAACATAACATGGGGGGGGGGGGGGGGGGGGTCTCCTGGCTGTTCACACAGGTGTGTCATTGCTGTACATTGACCATGCATTGCTTCTGTGGTATTGCAAAGGCAAAGACAAATGCTTCCAGCCATCCATTGCACTAATGGATTGGTCATCAGCTGGCTGTCTATGTCCCGCATCAATATAGACCAAAGTACAGAGGGTTAGGCTATGCTATTGTGCACCTACCTGATGCATCAGAAGGTGCGAGGCCCTTGCTAAATTCTGTGCACAGACTTTGAGATCTATGCTTTAGACTGTATCTAAACCTGCTCCAACATGGACTGACATTCTGGCCTACTTTCAGCCGATGCGACTTGTCTGTCGCTGAACAGTCGCTTTTTATGTATTCAGCACCTATGTATAATGTTGTAAAAATGCTCTAGAAGCTAAAGTCGCAGAAATGTCACACATATTTGGCCTGCAACTTTCTGTGCGACAAATTCAGACAGGAAAAATCAGTATAAATCCTTAGAAAATTATCCCCCAGTGTCTCCATCTGCTGGCGGTATTGAATAAGCATTGCTGCACTGATGGGGTATGCATTAGACGAAAAAAAAGAAGAAAAAGAAGAATAATACGCCCAGAAAAGAGGCGAAAAGGAGAAAAACGTAAAAAAACGTGAAAAAAAAGTAAGAGGAAGAGAAGGGAAAAAAAGGTGGAAATGGGTTTAAAAGTGATTTCGGCGGAGAAATATATATATATATATATATATATATATATATATATATATATATATATATGCGCACACACACACATAGATATAAACGTATTCTCCGTTGAGATATTGCAGCCGCTGCTGTGTCCAGGCCCAGGAGCCTTAGCACTGTGCTGTGATGTCACTCAATACCACTGACATCACTAGGTGTAAACAACATCTCTCCTTTGCTGTGTATGTGACTATGGAGCTGTTTGGTGATGTCGTCTATTACGGCCTTCATAGAAGCAACAGGAGATTGTTGCATCCATCTTGAACCCTCAGAACTACAGTGCTATGATGTCACTCACTTCCACAGGCCTTGCAGAGTGTAAACAACAACAACCCAGCTTTGTTGTGTATGTAACCAAAGGGATTTGTGATGTCACCTAGAACCTTCACAGCAGCGACAGCTTTATGAGGAGCATCAGCACTGCTCTGCCTGAGCAGAACCATCACCGCCATAGGTTGTCAAATAACCCGGATTTAACCCACACAGGTAAGTCCAATGGGGTGCAGGCATGTCCTCTATGCTTACAGCTTCCCGTGGGTGTTGGTTTGATACCGTTTGGGGACAGCCAAGGAGGCATCTGCAGGCAACAAAGGTAGGTGTGTGCTTGTGTGTGTGTTTCCTATGCAGATCCTAAGCCCAGTGTCACATGCAAGTAGGAGGAGTAAGAAGGGTTCCTGGCAAATCCGGGTTATGGATTGCATTTAAAAAGGCCCCGTGGGAGTGCAATGGGCCCCTGTCTTGCTGCTTAGCAATAATGGTATGGGTTTAGGTTCTGCTGTGTGTACTGGTGGTTGACTGCCCCCCAGCCCAGAGTGTGCATGGAAAATTGTCTGGCAGCCTCCCTGACAGCAAGCAGTGATAGTGCCCATGAAGGGGACCTTGTTGGGCCCGCCCCTTTCACGGTTATCGCTTCTCGGCCTTTTGGCTAAGATCAAGTGTAGTATCTGTTCTTATCAGTTTTCATGCTGGTGGGGATGGGTGCTGCATGGAGGATGCAGGTGTACCAGGGCTTTCCGGGGCTGGTTCTGAGGAATCAGCTCGACGGCTGCCCCGATGTGACCTGTTCCCTCCGGGTCTCGCCATGAGGCTGAGAGGGTCTAGAGCCGAGGTACTTTTGTGCCTCGGGGAGTGGTGACCCCGAGGTGCCGAAACTCACTGGGAGAATAGGCTCACTGAGTTGAAGCACGGGCACCATAATCTCTTCACCTTGTGGCACTCACCTCTTGATTCCCGGCCTTCTGGCTAGGATCAGAGAAATTTTTATAGATCCGGCCGGATGTCCGGGCAGTATATCTGCACACATTCACTTATTTATTTATTTTTTGTCTCACTGTGTCACTTTTTGCGTGTTGTGTGTTCACAGGATTTGTCAGGATGCGGTAGCCCTTCTGGGTGTCCCTCCTGGCGGTCTAGGGGAGGTGTGTGTGGCCATTAGGTTCCGCACCTCCCTGCAAACACCCCGGGTACTCCTGCTTCGCAGGGTACCTACCGTAATCGGCTCTGCGGGCAGATACCTTGGCTAACGCCAAGGGGGATGCCGGGAGCATTTGTGGTCTCCTAGTAGCTTCGGCGAAAAGGGACATCGAACCTGGAACCTCGCAGGTACCTTTTGGTCCGGAGGCGAAGGGTAAGGTTTGTTGGGGGGCCTCTCTCCTATCGGAGAAGGGCTTGCGATAGACCGCATCCTTTGTGCACGTTTTTTTAGTGTAACACGTTTGCACTTTTTCTTGCACTTTGGGTGAATCGAAAGCACGTTCCTCGGCTTTAAAATAAAAAAAAAAAAATCTGTTCTTATCAGTTTAATATCTGATACGTCCCCTATCTGGGGACCATATATTAAATGGATTTTTGAGAACGGGGGCCGATTTCGAAGCTTGCTTCCGTCGCCCTATGCATTGACCCGATATGGCAGTATCTTCGGGTACAGTGCACCACCCCCTTACAGGGTTAAAAAGAAAGATTCCTACTTTCATTGCTACCTGCTTGCTGGCTAGCCAGCTAGCCAGCCCTGTGGGCCTTGCTGCTGCTGCAGCCAAAAAACAAAAGGTGGTGCTGCTGCTGCTTCTGCTGCTTCTGCTTCTGCTTGTGTCTGGCCCCTGTTGGAGCGTCCAGGCACAGGACTTCTGCTGCTGCTGACTAAATGGCCTCCTTAATTGGATCATTTGAGTAGCCAGCACACCTGTGCAGGTAGGGCATGACATGATAGGCAGCTGCCTTGATAGCGGGTGGGTGCTGAATGTTCCTAATTGACAAAATAAGATTAATGCTTATGAAGAAATATAAAATCTCATCCCTTCCCCAATATCGCGCCACACCCCTACCCCTTAATTCCCTGGTTGAACGTGATGGACATATGTCTTTTTTCGACCGTACTAACTATGTAACTATGTAACATAACATGGGGGGGGGGGGGGGGGGGTCTCCTGGCTGTTCACACAGGTGTGTCATTGCTGTACATTGACCATGCATTGCTTCTGTGGTATTGCAAAGGCAAAGACAAATGCTTCCAGCCATCCATTGCACTAATGGATTGGTCATCAGCTGGCTGTCTATGTCCCGCATCAATATAGACCAAAGTACAGAGGGTTAGGCTATGCTATTGTGCACCTACCTGATGCATCAGAAGGTGCGAGGCCCTTGCTAAATTCTGTGCACAGACTTTGAGATCTATGCTTTAGACTGTATCTAAACCTGCTCCAACATGGACTGACATTCTGGCCTACTTTCAGCCGATGCGACTTGTCTGTCGCTGAACAGTCGCTTTTTATGTATTCAGCACCTATGTATAATGTTGTAAAAATGCTCTAGAAGCTAAAGTCGCAGAAATGTCACACATATTTGGCCTGCAACTTTCTGTGCGACAAATTCAGACAGGAAAAATCAGTATAAATCCTTAGAAAATTATCCCCCAGTGTCTCCATCTGCTGGCGGTATTGAATAAGCATTGCTGCACTGATGGGGTATGCATTAGACGAAAAAAAAGAAGAAAAAGAAGAATAATACGCCCAGAAAAGAGGCGAAAAGGAGAAAAACGTAAAAAAACGTGAAAAAAAAGTAAGAGGAAGAGAAGGGAAAAAAAGGTGGAAATGGGTTTAAAAGTGATTTCGGCGGAGATATATATATATATATATATATATATATATATATATATATATATGCGCACACACACACATAGATATAAACGTATTCTCCGTTGAGATATTGCAGCCGCTGCTGTGTCCAGGCCCAGGAGCCTTAGCACTGTGCTGTGATGTCACTCAATACCACTGACATCACTAGGTGTAAACAACATCTCTCCTTTGCTGTGTATGTGACTATGGAGCTGTTTGGTGATGTCGTCTATTACGGCCTTCATAGAAGCAACAGGAGATTGTTGCATCCATCTTGAACCCTCAGAACTACAGTGCTATGATGTCACTCACTTCCACAGGCCTTGCAGAGTGTAAACAACAACAACCCAGCTTTGTTGTGTATGTAACCAAAGGGATTTGTGATGTCACCTAGAACCTTCACAGCAGTGACAGCTTTATGAGGAGCATCAGCACTGCTCTGCCTGAGCAGAACCATCACCGCCATAGGTTGTCAAATAACCCGGATTTAACCCACACAGGTAAGTCCAATGGGGTGCAGGCATGTCCTCTATGCTTACAGCTTCCCGTGGGTGTTGGTTTGATACCGTTTGGGGACAGCCAAGGAGGCATCTGCAGGCAACAAAGGTAGGTGTGTGCTTGTGTGTGTGTTTCCTATGCAGATCCTAAGCCCAGTGTCACATGCAAGTAGGAGGAGTAAGAAGGGTTCCTGGCAAATCCGGGTTATGGATTGCATTTAAAAAGGCCCCGTGGGAGTGCAATGGGCCCCTGTCTTGCTGCTTAGCAATAATGGTATGGGTTTAGGTTCTGCTGTGTGTACTGGTGGTTGACTGCCCCCCAGCCCAGAGTGTGCATGGAAAATTGTCTGGCAGCCTCCCTGACAGCAAGCAGTGATAGTGCCCATGAAGGGGACCTTGTTGGGCCCGCCCCTTTCACGGTTATCGCTTCTCGGCCTTTTGGCTAAGATCAAGTGTAGTATCTGTTCTTATCAGTTTAATATCTGATACGTCCCCTATCTGGGGACCATATATTAAATGGATTTTTGAGAACGGGGGCCGATTTCGAAGCTTGCTTCCGTCGCCCTATGCATTGACCCGATATGGCAGTATCTTCGGGTACAGTGCACCACCCCCTTACAGGGTTAAAAAGAAAGATTCCTACTTTCATTGCTACCTGCTTGCTGGCTAGCCAGCTAGCCAGCCCTGTGGGCCTTGCTGCTGCTGCAGCCAAAAAACAAAAGGTGGTGCTGCTGCTGCTTCTGCTGCTTCTGCTTCTGCTTGTGTCTGGCCCCTGTTGGAGCGTCCAGGCACAGGACTTCTGCTGCTGCTGACTAAATGGCCTCCTTAATTGGATCATTTGAGTAGCCAGCACACCTGTGCAGGTAGGGCATGACATGATAGGCAGCTGCCTTGATAGCGGGTGGGTGCTGAATGTTCCTAATTGACAAAATAAGATTAATGCTTATGAAGAAATATAAAATCTCATCCCTTCCCCAATATCGCGCCACACCCCTACCCCTTAATTCCCTGGTTGAACGTGATGGACATATGTCTTTTTTCGACCGTACTAACTATGTAACTATGTAACATAACATGGGGGGGGGGGGGGGGGGGTCTCCTGGCTGTTCACACAGGTGTGTCATTGCTGTACATTGACCATGCATTGCTTCTGTGGTATTGCAAAGGCAAAGACAAATGCTTCCAGCCATCCATTGCACTAATGGATTGGTCATCAGCTGGCTGTCTATGTCCCGCATCAATATAGACCAAAGTACAGAGGGTTAGGCTATGCTATTGTGCACCTACCTGATGCATCAGAAGGTGCGAGGCCCTTGCTAAATTCTGTGCACAGACTTTGAGATCTATACTTTAGACTGTATCTAAACCTGCTCCAACATGGACTGACATTCTGGCCTACTTTCAGCCGATGCGACTTGTCTGTCGCTGAACAGTCGCTTTTTATGTATTCAGCACCTATGTATAATGTTGTAAAAATGCTCTAGAAGCTAAAGTCGCAGAAATGTCACACATATTTGGCCTGCAACTTTCTGTGCGACAAATTCAGACAGGAAAAATCAGTATAAATCCTTAGAAAATTATCCCCCAGTGTCTCCATCTGCTGGCGGTATTGAATAAGCATTGCTGCACTGATGGGGTATGCATTAGACGAAAAAAAAGAAGAAAAAGAAGAATAATACGCCCAGAAAAGAGGCGAAAAGGAGAAAAACGTAAAAAAACGTGAAAAAAAAGTAAGAGGAAGAGAAGGGAAAAAAAGGTGGAAATGGGTTTAAAAGTGATTTCGGCGGAGAATATATATATATATATATATATATATATATATATATATATATATATGCGCACACACACACATAGATATAAACGTATTCTCCGTTGAGATATTGCAGCCGCTGCTGTGTCCAGGCCCAGGAGCCTTAGCACTGTGCTGTGATGTCACTCAATACCACTGACATCACTAGGTGTAAACAACATCTCTCCTTTGCTGTGTATGTGACTATGGAGCTGTTTGGTGATGTCGTCTATTACGGCCTTCATAGAAGCAACAGGAGATTGTTGCATCCATCTTGAACCCTCAGAACTACAGTGCTATGATGTCACTCACTTCCACAGGCCTTGCAGAGTGTAAACAACAACAACCCAGCTTTGTTGTGTATGTAACCAAAGGGATTTGTGATGTCACCTAGAACCTTCACAGCAGCGACAGCTTTATGAGGAGCATCAGCACTGCTCTGCCTGAGCAGAACCATCACCGCCATAGGTTGTCAAATAACCCGGATTTAACCCACACAGGTAAGTCCAATGGGGTGCAGGCATGTCCTCTATGCTTACAGCTTCCCGTGGGTGTTGGTTTGATACCGTTTGGGGACAGCCAAGGAGGCATCTGCAGGCAACAAAGGTAGGTGTGTGCTTGTGTGTGTGTTTCCTATGCAGATCCTAAGCCCAGTGTCACATGCAAGTAGGAGGAGTAAGAAGGGTTCCTGGCAAATCCGGGTTATGGATTGCATTTAAAAAGGCCCCGTGGGAGTGCAATGGGCCCCTGTCTTGCTGCTTAGCAATAATGGTATGGGTTTAGGTTCTGCTGTGTGTACTGGTGGTTGACTGCCCCCCAGCCCAGAGTGTGCATGGAAAATTGTCTGGCAGCCTCCCTGACAGCAAGCAGTGATAGTGCCCATGAAGGGGACCTTGTTGGGCCCGCCCCTTTCACGGTTATCGCTTCTCGGCCTTTTGGCTAAGATCAAGTGTAGTATCTGTTCTTATCAGTTTAATATCTGATACGTCCCCTATCTGGGGACCATATATTAAATGGATTTTTGAGAACGGGGGCCGATTTCGAAGCTTGCTTCCGTCGCCCTATGCATTGACCCGATATGGCAGTATCTTCGGGTACAGTGCACCACCCCCTTACAGGGTTAAAAAGAAAGATTCCTACTTTCATTGCTACCTGCTTGCTGGCTAGCCAGCTAGCCAGCCCTGTGGGCCTTGCTGCTGCTGCAGCCAAAAAACAAAAGGTGGTGCTGCTGCTGCTTCTGCTGCTTCTGCTTCTGCTTGTGTCTGGCCCCTGTTGGAGCGTCCAGGCACAGGACTTCTGCTGCTGCTGACTAAATGGCCTCCTTAATTGGATCATTTGAGTAGCCAGCACACCTGTGCAGGTAGGGCATGACATGATAGGCAGCTGCCTTGATAGCGGGTGGGTGCTGAATGTTCCTAATTGACAAAATAAGATTAATGCTTATGAAGAAATATAAAATCTCATCCCTTCCCCAATATCGCGCCACACCCCTACCCCTTAATTCCCTGGTTGAACGTGATGGACATATGTCTTTTTTCGACCGTACTAACTATGTAACTATGTAACATAACATGGGGGGGGGGGGGGGGGGGGTCTCCTGGCTGTTCACACAGGTGTGTCATTGCTGTACATTGACCATGCATTGCTTCTGTGGTATTGCAAAGGCAAAGACAAATGCTTCCAGCCATCCATTGCACTAATGGATTGGTCATCAGCTGGCTGTCTATGTCCCGCATCAATATAGACCAAAGTACAGAGGGTTAGGCTATGCTATTGTGCACCTACCTGATGCATCAGAAGGTGCGAGGCCCTTGCTAAATTCTGTGCACAGACTTTGAGATCTATGCTTTAGACTGTATCTAAACCTGCTCCAACATGGACTGACATTCTGGCCTACTTTCAGCCGATGCGACTTGTCTGTCGCTGAACAGTCGCTTTTTATGTATTCAGCACCTATGTATAATGTTGTAAAAATGCTCTAGAAGCTAAAGTCGCAGAAATGTCACACATATTTGGCCTGCAACTTTCTGTGCGACAAATTCAGACAGGAAAAATCAGTATAAATCCTTAGAAAATTATCCCCCAGTGTCTCCATCTGCTGGCGGTATTGAATAAGCATTGCTGCACTGATGGGGTATGCATTAGACGAAAAAAAAGAAGAAAAAGAAGAATAATACGCCCAGAAAAGAGGCGAAAAGGAGAAAAACGTAAAAAAACGTGAAAAAAAAGTAAGAGGAAGAGAAGGGAAAAAAAGGTGGAAATGGGTTTAAAAGTGATTTCGGCGGAGAAATATATATATATATATATATATATATATATATATATATATGCGCACACACACACATAGATATAAACGTATTCTCCGTTGAGATATTGCAGCCGCTGCTGTGTCCAGGCCCAGGAGCCTTAGCACTGTGCTGTGATGTCACTCAATACCACTGACATCACTAGGTGTAAACAACATCTCTCCTTTGCTGTGTATGTGACTATGGAGCTGTTTGGTGATGTCGTCTATTACGGCCTTCATAGAAGCAACAGGAGATTGTTGCATCCATCTTGAACCCTCAGAACTACAGTGCTATGATGTCACTCACTTCCACAGGCCTTGCAGAGTGTAAACAACAACAACCCAGCTTTGTTGTGTATGTAACCAAAGGGATTTGTGATGTCACCTAGAACCTTCACAGCAGCGACAGCTTTATGAGGAGCATCAGCACTGCTCTGCCTGAGCAGAACCATCACCGCCATAGGTTGTCAAATAACCCGGATTTAACCCACACAGGTAAGTCCAATGGGGTGCAGGCATGTCCTCTATGCTTACAGCTTCCCGTGGGTGTTGGTTTGATACCGTTTGGGGACAGCCAAGGAGGCATCTGCAGGCAACAAAGGTAGGTGTGTGCTTGTGTGTGTGTTTCCTATGCAGATCCTAAGCCCAGTGTCACATGCAAGTAGGAGGAGTAAGAAGGGTTCCTGGCAAATCCGGGTTATGGATTGCATTTAAAAAGGCCCCGTGGGAGTGCAATGGGCCCCTGTCTTGCTGCTTAGCAATAATGGTATGGGTTTAGGTTCTGCTGTGTGTACTGGTGGTTGACTGCCCCCCAGCCCAGAGTGTGCATGGAAAATTGTCTGGCAGCCTCCCTGACAGCAAGCAGTGATAGTGCCCATGAAGGGGACCTTGTTGGGCCCGCCCCTTTCACGGTTATCGCTTCTCGGCCTTTTGGCTAAGATCAAGTGTAGTATCTGTTCTTATCAGTTTAATATCTGATACGTCCCCTATCTGGGGACCATATATTAAATGGATTTTTGAGAACGGGGGCCGATTTCGAAGCTTGCTTCCGTCGCCCTATGCATTGACCCGATATGGCAGTATCTTCGGGTACAGTGCACCACCCCCTTACAGGGTTAAAAAGAAAGATTCCTACTTTCATTGCTACCTGCTTGCTGGCTAGCCAGCTAGCCAGCCCTGTGGGCCTTGCTGCTGCTGCAGCCAAAAAACAAAAGGTGGTGCTGCTGCTGCTTCTGCTGCTTCTGCTTCTGCTTGTGTCTGGCCCCTGTTGGAGCGTCCAGGCACAGGACTTCTGCTGCTGCTGACTAAATGGCCTCCTTAATTGGATCATTTGAGTAGCCAGCACACCTGTGCAGGTAGGGCATGACATGATAGGCAGCTGCCTTGATAGCGGGTGGGTGCTGAATGTTCCTAATTGACAAAATAAGATTAATGCTTATGAAGAAATATAAAATCTCATCCCTTCCCCAATATCGCGCCACACCCCTACCCCTTAATTCCCTGGTTGAACGTGATGGACATATGTCTTTTTTCGACCGTACTAACTATGTAACTATGTAACATAACATGGGGGGGGGGGGGGGGGGGTCTCCTGGCTGTTCACACAGGTGTGTCATTGCTGTACATTGACCATGCATTGCTTCTGTGGTATTGCAAAGGCAAAGACAAATGCTTCCAGCCATCCATTGCACTAATGGATTGGTCATCAGCTGGCTGTCTATGTCCCGCATCAATATAGACCAAAGTACAGAGGGTTAGGCTATGCTATTGTGCACCTACCTGATGCATCAGAAGGTGCGAGGCCCTTGCTAAATTCTGTGCACAGATTTTGAGATCTATGCTTTAGACTGTATCTAAACCTGCTCCAACATGGACTGACATTCTGGCCTACTTTCAGCCGATGCGACTTGTCTGTCGCTGAACAGTCGCTTTTTATGTATTCAGCACCTATGTATAATGTTGTAAAAATGCTCTAGAAGCTAAAGTCGCAGAAATGTCACACATATTTGGCCTGCAACTTTCTGTGCGACAAATTCAGACAGGAAAAATCAGTATAAATCCTTAGAAAATTATCCCCCAGTGTCTCCATCTGCTGGCGGTATTGAATAAGCATTGCTGCACTGATGGGGTATGCATTAGACGAAAAAAAAGAAGAAAAAGAAGAATAATACGCCCAGAAAAGAGGCGAAAAGGAGAAAAACGTAAAAAAACGTGAAAAAAAAGTAAGAGGAAGAGAAGGGAAAAAAAGGTGGAAATGGGTTTAAAAGTGATTTCGGCGGAGAAATATATATATATATATATATATATATATATATATATATATATATATATGCGCACACACACACATAGATATAAACGTATTCTCCGTTGAGATATTGCAGCCGCTGCTGTGTCCAGGCCCAGGAGCCTTAGCACTGTGCTGTGATGTCACTCAATACCACTGACATCACTAGGTGTAAACAACATCTCTCCTTTGCTGTGTATGTGACTATGGAGCTGTTTGGTGATGTCGTCTATTACGGCCTTCATAGAAGCAACAGGAGATTGTTGCATCCATCTTGAACCCTCAGAACTACAGTGCTATGATGTCACTCACTTCCACAGGCCTTGCAGAGTGTAAACAACAACAACCCAGCTTTGTTGTGTATGTAACCAAAGGGATTTGTGATGTCACCTAGAACCTTCACAGCAGCGACAGCTTTATGAGGAGCATCAGCACTGCTCTGCCTGAGCAGAACCATCACCGCCATAGGTTGTCAAATAACCCGGATTTAACCCACACAGGTAAGTCCAATGGGGTGCAGGCATGTCCTCTATGCTTACAGCTTCCCGTGGGTGTTGGTTTGATACCGTTTGGGGACAGCCAAGGAGGCATCTGCAGGCAACAAAGGTAGGTGTGTGCTTGTGTGTGTGTTTCCTATGCAGATCCTAAGCCCAGTGTCACATGCAAGTAGGAGGAGTAAGAAGGGTTCCTGGCAAATCCGGGTTATGGATTGCATTTAAAAAGGCCCCGTGGGAGTGCAATGGGCCCCTGTCTTGCTGCTTAGCAATAATGGTATGGGTTTAGGTTCTGCTGTGTGTACTGGTGGTTGACTGCCCCCCAGCCCAGAGTGTGCATGGAAAATTGTCTGGCAGCCTCCCTGACAGCAAGCAGTGATAGTGCCCATGAAGGGGACCTTGTTGGGCCCGCCCCTTTCACGGTTATCGCTTCTCGGCCTTTTGGCTAAGATCAAGTGTAGTATCTGTTCTTATCAGTTTAATATCTGATACGTCCCCTATCTGGGGACCATATATTAAATGGATTTTTGAGAACGGGGGCCGATTTCGAAGCTTGCTTCCGTCGCCCTATGCATTGACCCGATATGGCAGTATCTTCGGTTACAGTGCACCACCCCCTTACAGGGTTAAAAAGAAAGATTCCTACTTTCATTGCTACCTGCTTGCTGGCTAGCCAGCTAGCCAGCCCTGTGGGCCTTGCTGCTGCTGCAGCCAAAAAACAAAAGGTGGTGCTGCTGCTGCTTCTGCTGCTTCTGCTTCTGCTTGTGTCTGGCCCCTGTTGGAGCGTCCAGGCACAGGACTTCTGCTGCTGCTGACTAAATGGCCTCCTTAATTGGATCATTTGAGTAGCCAGCACACCTGTGCAGGTAGGGCATGACATGATAGGCAGCTGCCTTGATAGCGGGTGGGTGCTGAATGTTCCTAATTGACAAAATAAGATTAATGCTTATGAAGAAATATAAAATCTCATCCCTTCCCCAATATCGCGCCACACCCCTACCCCTTAATTCCCTGGTTGAACGTGATGGACATATGTCTTTTTTCGACCGTACTAACTATGTAACTATGTAACATAACATGGGGGGGGGGGGGGGGGGTCTCCTGGCTGTTCACACAGGTGTGTCATTGCTGTACATTGACCATGCATTGCTTCTGTGGTATTGCAAAGGCAAAGACAAATGCTTCCAGCCATCCATTGCACTAATGGATTGGTCATCAGCTGGCTGTCTATGTCCCGCATCAATATAGACCAAAGTACAGAGGGTTAGGCTATGCTATTGTGCACCTACCTGATGCATCAGAAGGTGCGAGGCCCTTGCTAAATTCTGTGCACAGACTTTGAGATCTATGCTTTAGACTGTATCTAAACCTGCTCCAACATGGACTGACATTCTGGCCTACTTTCAGCCGATGCGACTTGTCTGTCGCTGAACAGTCGCTTTTTATGTATTCAGCACCTATGTATAATGTTGTAAAAATGCTCTAGAAGCTAAAGTCGCAGAAATGTCACACATATTTGGCCTGCAACTTTCTGTGCGACAAATTCAGACAGGAAAAATCAGTATAAATCCTTAGAAAATTATCCCCCAGTGTCTCCATCTGCTGGCGGTATTGAATAAGCATTGCTGCACTGATGGGGTATGCATTAGACGAAAAAAAAGAAGAAAAAGAAGAATAATACGCCCAGAAAAGAGGCGAAAAGGAGAAAAACGTAAAAAAACGTGAAAAAAAAGTAAGAGGAAGAGAAGGGAAAAAAAGGTGGAAATGGGTTTAAAAGTGATTTCGGCGGAGAAATATATATATATATATATATATATATATATATATATATATGCGCACACACACACATAGATATAAACGTATTCTCCGTTGAGATATTGCAGCCGCTGCTGTGTCCAGGCCCAGGAGCCTTAGCACTGTGCTGTGATGTCACTCAATACCACTGACATCACTAGGTGTAAACAACATCTCTCCTTTGCTGTGTATGTGACTATGGAGCTGTTTGGTGATGTCGTCTATTACGGCCTTCCTAGAAGCAACAGGAGATTGTTGCATCCATCTTGAACCCTCAGAACTACAGTGCTATGATGTCACTCACTTCCACAGGCCTTGCAGAGTGTAAACAACAACAACCCAGCTTTGTTGTGTATGTAACCAAAGGGATTTGTGATGTCACCTAGAACCTTCACAGCAGCGACAGCTTTATGAGGAGCATCAGCACTGCTCTGCCTGAGCAGAACCATCACCGCCATAGGTTGTCAAATAACCCGGATTTAACCCACACAGGTAAGTCCAATGGGGTGCAGGCATGTCCTCTATGCTTACAGCTTCCCGTGGGTGTTGGTTTGATACCGTTTGGGGACAGCCAAGGAGGCATCTGCAGGCAACAAAGGTAGGTGTGTGCTTGTGTGTGTGTTTCCTATGCAGATCCTAAGCCCAGTGTCACATGCAAGTAGGAGGAGTAAGAAGGGTTCCTGGCAAATCCGGGTTATGGATTGCATCTAAAAAGGCCCCGTGGGAGTGCAATGGGCCCCTGTCTTGCTGCTTAGCAATAATGGTATGGGTTTAGGTTCTGCTGTGTGTACTGGTGGTTGACTGCCCCCCAGCCCAGAGTGTGCATGGAAAATTGTCTGGCAGCCTCCCTGACAGCAAGCAGTGATAGTGCCCATGAAGGGGACCTTGTTGGGCCCGCCCCTTTCACGGTTATCGCTTCTCGGCCTTTTGGCTCAGATCAAGTGTAGTATCTGTTCTTATCAGTTTAATATCTGATACGTCCCCTATCTGGGGACCATATATTAAATGGATTTTTGAGAACGGGGGCCGATTTCGAAGCTTGCTTCCGTCGCCCTATGCATTGACCCGATATGGCAGTATCTTCGGGTACAGTGCACCACCCCCTTACAGGGTTAAAAAGAAAGATTCCTACTTTCATTGCTACCTGCTTGCTGGCTAGCCAGCTAGCCAGCCCTGTGGGCCTTGCTGCTGCTGCAGCCAAAAAACAAAAGGTGGTGCTGCTGCTGCTTCTGCTGCTTCTGCTTCTGCTTGTGTCTGGCCCCTGTTGGAGCGTCCAGGCACAGGACTTCTGCTGCTGCTGACTAAATGGCCTCCTTAATTGGATCATTTGAGTAGCCAGCACACCTGTGCAGGTAGGGCATGACATGATAGGCAGCTGCCTTGATAGCGGGTGGGTGCTGAATGTTCCTAATTGACAAAATAAGATTAATGCTTATGAAGAAATATAAAATCTCATCCCTTCCCCAATATCGCGCCACACCCCTACCCCTTAATTCCCTGGTTGAACGTGATGGACATATGTCTTTTTTTCGACCGTACTAACTATGTAACTATGTAACATAACATGGGGGGGGTCTCCTGGCTGTTCACACAGGTGTGTCATTGCTGTACATTGACCATGCATTGCTTCTGTGGTATTGCAAAGGCAAAGACAAATGCTTCCAGCCATCCATTGCACTAATGGATTGGTCATCAGCTGGCTGTCTATGTCCCGCATCAATATAGACCAAAGTACAGAGGGTTAGGCTATGCTATTGTGCACCTACCTGATGCATCAGAAGGTGCGAGGCCCTTGCTAAATTCTGTGCACAGACTTTGAGATCTATGCTTTAGACTGTATCTAAACCTGCTCCAACATGGACTGACATTCTGGCCTACTTTCAGCCGATGCGACTTGTCTGTCGCTGAACAGTCGCTTTTTATGTATTCAGCACCTATGTATAATGTTGTAAAAATGCTCTAGAAGCTAAAGTCGCAGAAATGTCACACATATTTGGCCTGCAACTTTCTGTGCGACAAATTCAGACAGGAAAAATCAGTATAAATCCTTAGAAAATTATCCCCCAGTGTCTCCATCTGCTGGCGGTATTGAATAAGCATTGCTGCACTGATGGGGTATGCATTAGACGAAAAAAAAGAAGAAAAAGAAGAATAATACGCCCAGAAAAGAGGCGAAAAGGAGAAAAACGTAAAAAAACGTGAAAAAAAAGTAAGAGGAAGAGAAGGGAAAAAAAGGTGGAAATGGGTTTAAAAGTGATTTCGGCGGAGAAATATATATATATATATATATATATATATATATATATATATATATATATATGCGCACACACACACATAGATATAAACGTATTCTCCGTTGAGATATTGCAGCCGCTGCTGTGTCCAGGCCCAGGAGCCTTAGCACTGTGCTGTGATGTCACTCAATACCACTGACATCACTAGGTGTAAACAACATCTCTCCTTTGCTGTGTATGTGACTATGGAGCTGTTTGGTGATGTCGTCTATTACGGCCTTCATAGAAGCAACAGGAGATTGTTGCATCCATCTTGAACCCTCAGAACTACAGTGCTATGATGTCACTCACTTCCACAGGCCTTGCAGAGTGTAAACAACAACAACCCAGCTTTGTTGTGTATGTAACCAAAGGGATTTGTGATGTCACCTAGAACCTTCACAGCAGCGACAGCTTTATGAGGAGCATCAGCACTGCTCTGCCTGAGCAGAACCATCACCGCCATAGGTTGTCAAATAACCCGGATTTAACCCACACAGGTAAGTCCAATGGGGTGCAGGCATGTCCTCTATGCTTACAGCTTCCCGTGGGTGTTGGTTTGATACCGTTTGGGGACAGCCAAGGAGGCATCTGCAGGCAACAAAGGTAGGTGTGTGCTTGTGTGTGTGTTTCCTATGCAGATCCTAAGCCCAGTGTCACATGCAAGTAGGAGGAGTAAGAAGGGTTCCTGGCAAATCCGGGTTATGGATTGCATTTAAAAAGGCCCCGTGGGAGTGCAATGGGCCCCTGTCTTGCTGCTTAGCAATAATGGTATGGGTTTAGGTTCTGCTGTGTGTACTGGTGGTTGACTGCCCCCCAGCCCAGAGTGTGCATGGAAAATTGTCTGGCAGCCTCCCTGACAGCAAGCAGTGATAGTGCCCATGAAGGGGACCTTGTTGGGCCCGCCCCTTTCACGGTTATCGCTTCTCGGCCTTTTGGCTAAGATCAAGTGTAGTATCTGCATTTGGTCTGGTCGGAAGGTGTCTGTGGTACCCCGCTTCTCGGCCTTGGGGGATTGTCTCTCCTTACGGAGGGACTTCACCCCCTTGCTGCTATTGGGGAGCGGGCTTAGTCCTCAGACAACGGGTTGCGATCCCCCTGTCTCTGGGACCTTGTGTCTCAGAAGGCATTTTCGGTACGTTGAGCGTTACCTGTAGCTTCGGAAGCACCTAGGGTACCCCCGACCTCTGCCTTGGGTAAGGGTTCCGCTTTTATAGCGGGATTCCGAGCCCCTGCTGCTATTGGGGAAGGGGCTTAGTCCCTGGGTGTGGAAGATGCCGTTCTCCTGGGCTTTCCCCTCTGGGGAAATGTCGATGCGAAATACCATCCGCATAGAGGTGTCGGAGAGCCATCGTCAGTTGAAGAACCTCCGCTTCATTGCGGAGGTGATTCTTCTTGACTACTTCCGCCTCAATAGGGAGGACATCCTGTGTCTAAATGACCAGGAAAGCCGTGGCCTGTATACCGTCACCTTCACGGCCACGGCGTGTTGCGATAACATCTATGCAACCTTGTCTGGTGCGGACCAGAGGGACGATCGACTCGACGGTCTTTCGTTCCAGTTCCTCTATGGTGAGGAACATATACCGTTGGTGGTGGCTATGCACAGCCCTCATGTGACCACGGAGGATATAGCCACTTTTCTTCGGCGATACTGCGAAGAGGTGCGATTCGCAAACAAAATCTTGAACTCCGTGCGGTTCTGGAACGGCAAGAGGAAGTTCTGGGTCAAGCTCCGTAAGGATCCCGGTGGTATTGGGGGTCTTTGCCATCCGCCCCCAAATTTTGCCATCGGGAGAATTCGGGGCTTCCTGTTCTATCCTCAAATGCCTATGTATTGCCGAAATTGCTTGAGGTTTGGCCACACCCAGGAGACCTGCGGCGCGGAGCGTGTGATTCGCTGCAATAGGTGTGGCCAAGAAGGTCACATAGCCTCAAGATGTAGCCATACGATAAGGTGCAACCTCTGCGGAGAGGAAAATCACGATTTTAATTCCTGTCCCCATAAAGCAAAAACTACGATGGGTGGGTCAAGGCTGGGCCCACCCAAAGAGGGGACAGGACAAAAGACGTCCTTTTTTAAGATGCCCAAACCCCAGATGGCAGGTACTGATGGGTCCAGGCCCAAGACCTCTGGTGCTCCATCGGGGGGCCCACCGTTGGTAGTGCTAGGGGGAGGCCATGGGGATTCCACGAAGCCCGGGCGGGTGATCGAGTTTACTGCCCGGGAAATTGAAAGACGTCGATCGACTTCCTACCTGGCTCAAGAGCCCGCCGAAACTTCTGAAGGGGGCTCACCTGTGGCGGGTGGCAGCCGACGGGCCTCGGTGGGGGCAGAGGTGGACCCAAAATTGCAGCATAAGCCAGGTACTGGCTTGGCCCAGGGTCGCCCTGCTCCGGACGAAGAGGCCCCGGTGAAAGCCCGCCGGAAGGGGAGCCAGGTGGCCAGGTCTGAGCCCGGTCCTGTTACTCCGCCTAAACAGGACAGGGCCAAGAAGACAAGTGGCGCCA
Organism: Hyla sarda; assembly: GCF_029499605.1. Lineage (NCBI taxonomy): Eukaryota > Metazoa > Chordata > Amphibia > Anura > Hylidae > Hyla > Hyla sarda. Next base: position 20,924 of record NW_026610633.1, read on the forward strand.
AACCAGGGTTTGCTGCCCCGCCAGCAGTGGACCCGGTGGGTAAAACTGGCCATCGTCGATCGATGGGGAAGTTGGAGCAACAGTCCTCAGCAACGCTTGCTGGGGAACAAGCGATGAAAACTTCCCAAGGTAGCGGCAAAGGTTCCGGAAAAGAGGCCTCACAGGCCCCTGTGCAGCAGTTCCAGTCGTCAAAAGATGAAAGAAGACGCAGATCCATCAGCCGGGGGCCAGAGATTACATCGAGTGAGAGCAACACAGAGGATATGGACAGCAGTGTGACATTTAAAAGACAAAGAGAAGAAGAAGAGGAAGACATTCAAAGGAAAGCGGCGTGCCGTAGTTCGGACGAGAGCGAGCTCAGGGTCGGGGCATCATCGATCTCAAGCTCCGACCCTCAGAACATCAAGGAGCTGATGACCCCGCAGGCGGGGGATGACGGTACGCAGCTTATTATTGACTTTGATTCTCCAAGCACGGACTCTCCATAAACTATGCCTATCCCTGTAAAAATTGCCTCACTCAATGTGAGGTCCTTAAAGAGCCCTGATCGCAGGGCTGCTTTATTTTCTTATCTAGAGACATGTGACTTTGACCTTTGCCTGCTACAAGAATGTGGAATCCCTAGTAAAATGGACTATAAAGACTTAAAAGAAGACTGGAAGCTGGGCCCATCCATATGGTCCGGTGCAAATGACTGTCGTTCTGTGGGTGTTGGGCTGCTCTGCCGAGGCCAGTCCTTTTCTATTCATACAGTAACTGAGATTGTGCCTGGCAGAGCTCTTTTAATTCATCTATATTTTAATGGACTTTTAATTCGTGTTTTAAATGTGTATGCCCCTCCTGATAAACAGGAGCGGGCAGAACTATTTGAAATTTTACCACTGTTTGGTGTTGGGTCTTCCCCCCTGCTGGTGGGAGGTGATTTTAACTGCATACGTGATGGGGAACACCGGCAGGGTGGGGATATTAATCGTAAAGACCGCACTTCTTACCTGCTTAAAAATTTTATTGATGATTTTAATTTGAAAGATTGCTGGAAGGATCTCTTGCCGGAGGACCCGGGCGCCACATGGTCCAATGGAAGAGTGAGCTCCAGAATCGATTTTATTTTTTCCTCTAGAGCTTTTAAACCCCTGAAATGCACGCTCGAGCAGAATATCTTCTCTGATCATAAGCTCCTCTTGGTGGGCCTGGAGCTAGAGGGGGAGCAAAAAGCAAAAAGGGGCCTCTGGAGATTAAACACCACACTCCTAGAGGACCCTGAGATAAAAGAGGAGTTTGTGCGGACCTACCAATGCTGGCAATCACAAAGAAAACCCCACGAGCCTATGCTGCACTGGTGGGAGGGCACCAAATCTAAAATCAGATTTTTTTTTTATCAAAGCAGGTAAGAAGAAGGCAAAAATGGAAAAACAGTGGTTTTATGTTCTTAACATGCGTTTAAATGTACTTTTTAAATTGAAAGAAGCTGGTATGGATGTAGAAAATGATATTTTAAACCTTAAAACTGAAATAAAACATGCCATAGAAAAGAAAGGGAAACAAATCATTTTTAACTCACATGTGCAGCACCTGGAGGAGGGCGAGAAATGTTCCCGTTTCTTTTTTAAAAAAGTGATGAATAGGAGGGATATCATCCAAAACCTTGAGGGTGAATCCACTCCAAAAGGCATGTTAGATGCAGTTTTTAACTTCTACCAGCTTCTTTTTAATAAGAAAGATCTTAATCCATCCTTTTTAGAACATGTTCTTAATTCCCTTGATTTTAAGCTAGATGTTTTAGACCAGGAGGTTTTATCCCGTGATCTTAACTTAGATGAACTTTTATTTGTTTTTAAAAGTTTTTCTAGTGGGAAGGCCCCTGGGGAAGATGGTTTACCCATCGAATTTTATTTAGCTTTTTGGGATATTTTAAAGGATGATATGGTTTTATTGTATAAAGAAACTTTTATTGTTAATGAACTTCCCCCTTCCTGGAGGAGGGGGATTGTATCATTACTTTTTAAAAAGGGTGAAAAGGATATGCTAAAAAATTGGCGCCCCATCACACTTTTAAATGTCGATTATAAAGTTTTAGCCAAGTTATTAGCTGTCCGTTTTAAACCTTTTATTCATAAATTAATTCACCCAAATCAGGTTTGTGGGGTACCTGGAAGGTCTATAGCTGAATCCCTAAATATTTTAAGAGATGTTTTATGGTATTTTAAGGATAGAAATCAAACTGTAGCAATTTTATCCTTAGACTTTGAAAAAGCCTTTGATAGGGTCTCCCATGAATACCTGTTTTTAGTTCTTAAAAAGATGGCAGTGCCTGAAACGATTTTAAGCCGAATCATGCTTTTATACCGATCCTGTTTTAGTCAAGTCTCTGTTAATGGCTTTTTAACCAGCGGTGTTCCTCTTTTATCAGGTGTCAAACAGGGCTGCCCCCTGTCCCCACTCCTTTTTATTTGCGCAATCGAACCACTGATGGCCCTCCTCAGAAAAGACCGGGTAGTAAGAGGCGTACCAATACCTGGTGGAGGAGGGACCCATCTAAAGGTGTTGGGGTACATGGATGATGTCACCATACTGTGCCCGGACTCTCCATCCATGAGGGGGGCATTGAGGAACACCAGCTATTTCTGCGAGGTCTCTGGTTTTAAGCTAAACACAGATAAATGTGACTGTTTTTATATTGGCTCCTGGGATTCATCCATCACCCCAGGAGTCACAATGCAACAGGATCAAATTAAAGTTTTAGGTATTGTTTTTAACCAGGTCAATGATGGGAGCCCTAACTGGGATTCAGCTATAGCTAAGATGGAGAAGAAGATTTTAATGTGGAATCTTAGAAACCTTACCATGGAGGGGAAGATTTTAATAATAAAGATGGTTTTACTCCCTATTATGCTATACATTGCCATGGTATTTCCTCCATCTATTTTATACATTAAAAAAGTAACTAGAATTGTTTTTACTTTTTTATGGGGTTCAAAAATGGAGAAATTAAAGCGTGATTTTATGTACAAAAGTAAAGATAATGGCGGGAAAGATGTTCCTAACCTTTTTACTTTCTTTTACATAAAGTATTTCTGTTTCTGTTTTAAAATTATTAAATCCGATGGCATTTTTAGCTGCTTTTTAAGGTACGCTGCGGGCATGGTTTTTAAAAGATGGTTGCGCATCCCTCTGAACGCTCCGGTGCTTCTGTGTCCCCCAAAACATTATGTGGTGTTGGAAAAGACAGTCAGGCTCCTAGGTCTCCAAGATTTGGAGCCTGACATACTGGGGGACCAGAGAAAGGTATCAAAGGTCCTCAGGCGGAGTGAGGTTACCCTGGCAGTGTCCAATTTCACACAGGCAAGATCCAAAAAGGTATGGCGGAACGTGTACGGGAAGTTTCTGGCGAATGTACACAGGGATCTTGCCTGGGCAATCGTCCACCAGTGCCTCCCTACTCGTGAGTTCCAGCACAGGCGAGGACTGGTGGCGAGAGCCAAGTGCCCGAGAGATGGCTGCGGAGTGGACGAAACGGTGCTGCACATATTTTGGAACTGCCCTTTTGCACGGGAGCTTTGGAGGAAGGTAGGCCCACTTTTGAAGTGGGCCTGCGGCCTAAAAGATTTTAATCACGAATGTGTCTTTTACGGTCTTTTTAACTGCCCCAATTTTAAACAGCAGATGATCTGCTGGATGATTATTAATTGTTTTAAAAATGCCATCTGGAAAGTTAGGAACATCTTACTTTTTAAACATGATTTTATTGATGTTAAAAACTGTATAAAGCTGGCCCTGAGTGAGATGTACATCTATTACCTAAGAGACAAGAAACAGTTGGGGGCCAGCGAGGCAGCATCCATGTGGTGTCTGCCTCTATGGAACGAAATAACAATATAATCAGTTTTTATGACATTTGTATAATGTTTTATCCTGCCATTTTTATTTTTTCTCCTTTTATTACTGGTTTTATTATTTGTATTTTAAAACTTTTGTGAACCTTTTATTATTTTGCATTTTAAATTTTGTATGGTTTCTTATTTATTCAATAAAATTTTGTTGAAACCTTATCTGTTCTTATCAGTTTAATATCTGATACGTCCCCTATCTGGGGACCATATATTAAATGGATTTTTGAGAACGGGGGCCGATTTCGAAGCTTGCTTCCGTCGCCCTATGCATTGACCCGATATGGCAGTATCTTCGGGTACAGTGCACCACCCCCTTACAGGGTTAAAAAGAAAGATTCCTACTTTCATTGCTACCTGCTTGCTGGCTAGCCAGCTAGCCAGCCCTGTGGGCCTTGCTGCTGCTGCAGCCAAAAAACAAAAGGTGGTGCTGCTGCTGCTTCTGCTGCTTCTGCTTCTGCTTGTGTCTGGCCCCTGTTGGAGCGTCCAGGCACAGGACTTCTGCTGCTGCTGACTAAATGGCCTCCTTAATTGGATCATTTGAGTAGCCAGCACACCTGTGCAGGTAGGGCATGACATGATAGGCAGCTGCCTTGATAGCGGGTGGGTGCTGAATGTTCCTAATTGACAAAATAAGATTAATGCTTATGAAGAAATATAAAATCTCATCCCTTCCCCAATATCGCGCCACACCCCTACCCCTTAATTCCCTGGTTGAACGTGATGGACATATGTCTTTTTTCGACCGTACTAACTATGTAACTATGTAACATAACATGGGGGGGGGGGGGGGGGGGGTCTCCTGGCTGTTCACACAGGTGTGTCATTGCTGTACATTGACCATGCATTGCTTCTGTGGTATTGCAAAGGCAAAGACAAATGCTTCCAGCCATCCATTGCACTAATGGATTGGTCATCAGCTGGCTGTCTATGTCCCGCATCAATATAGACCAAAGTACAGAGGGTTAGGCTATGCTATTGTGCACCTACCTGATGCATCAGAAGGTGCGAGGCCCTTGCTAAATTCTGTGCACAGACTTTGAGATCTATGCTTTAGACTGTATCTAAACCTGCTCCAACATGGACTGACATTCTGGCCTACTTTCAGCCGATGCGACTTGTCTGTCGCTGAACAGTCGCTTTTTATGTATTCAGCACCTATGTATAATGTTGTAAAAATGCTCTAGAAGCTAAAGTCGCAGAAATGTCACACATATTTGGCCTGCAACTTTCTGTGCGACAAATTCAGACAGGAAAAATCAGTATAAATCCTTAGAAAATTATCCCCCAGTGTCTCCATCTGCTGGCGGTATTGAATAAGCATTGCTGCACTGATGGGGTATGCATTAGACGAAAAAAAAGAAGAAAAAGAAGAATAATACGCCCAGAAAAGAGGCGAAAAGGAGAAAAACGTAAAAAAACGTGAAAAAAAAGTAAGAGGAAGAGAAGGGAAAAAAAGGTGGAAATGGGTTTAAAAGTGATTTCGGCGGAGAAATATATATATATATATATATATATATATATATATATATATATATATATATATATATATATATATATATATATATATACCGTATATACTCGAGTATAAGCCGACCCGAGTATAAGCCGAGACCCCTAATTTCAACCCAAAATCCCAGGAAAAGTTATTGACTCGAGTATAAGCCTAGGGTGGGAAATACCTCATCCCCCCCTGTCATCATCCAGACCCGTCATTAACATCCTCATCATCCCCTTGTCATCATCCCACACATCCCCCCTTCATCATCCCCTTATCATCCCACACATCCCCTTATCCCACACATCCCCCCTTCATCATCCCCTTGTCATCATCCCACACATCCCCCCTTCATCATCCCCTTGTCATCATCCCACACATCCCCCCTTCATCATCCCCTTGTCATCATCCCACACATCCCCTTATCATCCCACACATCCCCCCTTCATCATCCCCTTGTAATCATCCCACACACCCCCCCTTCATCATCCCCACCCCCCTTCATCATCCCCACACCCCCCTTCATCATCCCCACACCCCCCCCCCCCCCCTTCATCATCCTCTTCTCATCATTCGCCCTCAGTGGTCTTCAACCTGCGGACCTCCAGAGGTTTCAAAACTACAACTCCCAGCAAGCCCGGGCAGCCATCGGCTGTCCGGGCTTGCTGGGAGTTGTAGTTTTGAAACCTCCGGAGGTCCGCAGGTTGAAGACCACTGCGGCCTTCAACATGCGGACCTCCAGAGGTTTCAAAACTACAACTCCCAGCAAGCCCGGGCAGCCATCGGCTGTCCGGGCTTGCTGGGAGTTGTAGTTTTGAAACCTCCGGAGGTCCGCAGGTTGAAGACCACTGCGGCCTTCAACATGCGGACCTCCAGAGGTTTCAAAACTACAACTCCCAGCAAGCCCGGGCAGCCATCGGCTGTCCGGGCTTGCTGGGAGTTGTAGTTTTGAAACCTCCGGAGGTCCGCAGGTTGAAGACCACTGCGGCCTTCAACATCATCCAGCCCCCTCTCACCCCCTTTAGTTCTGAGTACTCACCTCCGCTCGGCGCTGGTCCGGTCCTGCAGGGCTGTCCGGTAAGGAGGTGGTCCGGTGAGGAGGTGGTCCGGGCTGCTATCTTCACCGGGGGCGCCTCTTCTCCGCGCTTCCGGCCCGGAATAGAGCCGTTGCCTTAACAACGACGTATCTGCGTCGTTGTCACGGCAACGTGACTATTCTGAGGCCGGGCCCGAAGCGCTTAGAAGAGGCCTCCCCGGTGAAGATAGCAGCCCGGAACCAGTATCCCACCGGACCACCTCCTTACCGGACAGCCCTGCAGGACCGGACCAGCGCCGAGCGGAGGTGAGTACTCAGAACTAAAGGGGGTGAGAGGGGGCTGGATGATGTTGAAGGCCGCAGTGGTCTTCAACCTGCGGACCTCCGGAGGTTTCAAAACTACAACTCCCAGCAAGCCCGGACAGCCGATGGCTGCCCGGGCTTGCTGGGAGTTGTAGTTTTGAAACCTCTGGAGGTCCGCAGGTTGAAGACCACTGCGGGTGGGGGAGTTCACTCGAGTATAAGCCGAGGGGGGTGTTTTCAGCACGAAAAATCGTGCTGAAAAACTCGGCCTATACTCGAGTATATACGGTATATATATATATATATATATATATATATATATATATATATATATATATATATATATATATATATATGCGCACACACACACATAGATATAAACGTATTCTCCGTTGAGATATTGCAGCCGCTGCTGTGTCCAGGCCCAGGAGCCTTAGCACTGTGCTGTGATGTCACTCAATACCACTGACATCACTAGGTGTAAACAACATCTCTCCTTTGCTGTGTATGTGACTATGGAGCTGTTTGGTGATGTCGTCTATTACGGCCTTCATAGAAGCAACAGGAGATTGTTGCATCCATCTTGAACCCTCAGAACTACAGTGCTATGATGTCACTCACTTCCACAGGCCTTGCAGAGTGTAAACAACAACAACCCAGCTTTGTTGTGTATGTAACCAAAGGGATTTGTGATGTCACCTAGAACCTTCACAGCAGCGACAGCTTTATGAGGAGCATCAGCACTGCTCTGCCTGAGCAGAACCATCACCGCCATAGGTTGTCAAATAACCCGGATTTAACCCACACAGGTAAGTCCAATGGGGTGCAGGCATGTCCTCTATGCTTACAGCTTCCCGTGGGTGTTGGTTTGATACCGTTTGGGGACAGCCAAGGAGGCATCTGCAGGCAACAAAGGTAGGTGTGTGCTTGTGTGTGTGTTTCCTATGCAGATCCTAAGCCCAGTGTCACATGCAAGTAGGAGGAGTAAGAAGGGTTCCTGGCAAATCCGGGTTATGGATTGCATTTAAAAAGGCCCCGTGGGAGTGCAATGGGCCCCTGTCTTGCTGCTTAGCAATAATGGTATGGGTTTAGGTTCTGCTGTGTGTACTGGTGGTTGACTGCCCCCCAGCCCAGAGTGTGCATGGAAAATTGTCTGGCAGCCTCCCTGACAGCAAGCAGTGATAGTGCCCATGAAGGGGACCTTGTTGGGCCCGCCCCTTTCACGGTTATCGCTTCTCGGCCTTTTGGCTAAGATCAAGTGTAGTATCTGTTCTTATCAGTTTAATATCTGATACGTCCCCTATCTGGGGACCATATATTAAATGGATTTTTGAGAACGGGGGCCGATTTCGAAGCTTGCTTCCGTCGCCCTATGCATTGACCCGATATGGCAGTATCTTCGGGTACAGTGCACCACCCCCTTACAGGGTTAAAAAGAAAGATTCCTACTTTCATTGCTACCTGCTTGCTGGCTAGCCAGCTAGCCAGCCCTGTGGGCCTTGCTGCTGCTGCAGCCAAAAAACAAAAGGTGGTGCTGCTGCTGCTTCTGCTGCTTCTGCTTCTGCTTGTGTCTGGCCCCTGTTGGAGCGTCCAGGCACAGGACTTCTGCTGCTGCTGACTAAATGGCCTCCTTAATTGGATCATTTGAGTAGCCAGCACACCTGTGCAGGTAGGGCATGACATGATAGGCAGCTGCCTTGATAGCGGGTGGGTGCTGAATGTTCCTAATTGACAAAATAAGATTAATGCTTATGAAGAAATATAAAATCTCATCCCTTCCCCAATATCGCGCCACACCCCTACCCCTTAATTCCCTGGTTGAACGTGATGGACATATGTCTTTTTTCGACCGTACTAACTATGTAACTATGTAACATAACATGGGGGGGGGGGGGGGGGGTCTCCTGGCTGTTCACACAGGTGTGTCATTGCTGTACATTGACCATGCATTGCTTCTGTGGTATTGCAAAGGCAAAGACAAATGCTTCCAGCCATCCATTGCACTAATGGATTGGTCATCAGCTGGCTGTCTATGTCCCGCATCAATATAGACCAAAGTACAGAGGGTTAGGCTATGCTATTGTGCACCTACCTGATGCATCAGAAGGTGCGAGGCCCTTGCTAAATTCTGTGCACAGACTTTGAGATCTATGCTTTAGACTGTATCTAAACCTGCTCCAACATGGACTGACATTCTGGCCTACTTTCAGCCGATGCGACTTGTCTGTCGCTGAACAGTCGCTTTTTATGTATTCAGCACCTATGTATAATGTTGTAAAAATGCTCTAGAAGCTAAAGTCGCAGAAATGTCACACATATTTGGCCTGCAACTTTCTGTGCGACAAATTCAGACAGGAAAAATCAGTATAAATCCTTAGAAAATTATCCCCCAGTGTCTCCATCTGCTGGCGGTATTGAATAAGCATTGCTGCACTGATGGGGTATGCATTAGACGAAAAAAAAGAAGAAAAAGAAGAATAATACGCCCAGAAAAGAGGCGAAAAGGAGAAAAACGTAAAAAAACGTGAAAAAAAAGTAAGAGGAAGAGAAGGGAAAAAAAGGTGGAAATGGGTTTAAAAGTGATTTCGGCGGAGAAATATATATATATATATATATATATATATATATATATATATATATATATATGCGCACACACACACATAGATATAAACGTATTCTCCGTTGAGATATTGCAGCCGCTGCTGTGTCCAGGCCCAGGAGCCTTAGCACTGTGCTGTGATGTCACTCAATACCACTGACATCACTAGGTGTAAACAACATCTCTCCTTTGCTGTGTATGTGACTATGGAGCTGTTTGGTGATGTCGTCTATTACGGCCTTCATAGAAGCAACAGGAGATTGTTGCATCCATCTTGAACCCTCAGAACTACAGTGCTATGATGTCACTCACTTCCACAGGCCTTGCAGAGTGTAAACAACAACAACCCAGCTTTGTTGTGTATGTAACCAAAGGGATTTGTGATGTCACCTAGAACCTTCACAGCAGCGACAGCTTTATGAGGAGCATCAGCACTGCTCTGCCTGAGCAGAACCATCACCGCCATAGGTTGTCAAATAACCCGGATTTAACCCACACAGGTAAGTCCAATGGGGTGCAGGCATGTCCTCTATGCTTACAGCTTCCCGTGGGTGTTGGTTTGATACCGTTTGGGGACAGCCAAGGAGGCATCTGCAGGCAACAAAGGTAGGTGTGTGCTTGTGTGTGTGTTTCCTATGCAGATCCTAAGCCCAGTGTCACATGCAAGTAGGAGGAGTAAGAAGGGTTCCTGGCAAATCCGGGTTATGGATTGCATTTAAAAAGGCCCCGTGGGAGTGCAATGGGCCCCTGTCTTGCTGCTTAGCAATAATGGTATGGGTTTAGGTTCTGCTGTGTGTACTGGTGGTTGACTGCCCCCCAGCCCAGAGTGTGCATGGAAAATTGTCTGGCAGCCTCCCTGACAGCAAGCAGCGATAGTGCCCATGAAGGGGACCTTGTTGGGCTCGCCCCTTTCACGGTTATCGCTTCTCGGCCTTTTGGCTAAGATCAAGTGTAGTATCTGTTCTTATCAGTTTAATATCTGATACGTCCCCTATCTGGGGACCATATATTAAATGGATTTTTGAGAACGGGGGCCGATTTCGAAGCTTGCTTCCGTCGCCCTATGCATTGACCCGATATGGCAGTATCTTCGGGTACAGTGCACCACCCCCTTACAGGGTTAAAAAGAAAGATTCCTACTTTCATTGCTACCTGCTTGCTGGCTAGCCAGCTAGCCAGCCCTGTGGGCCTTGCTGCTGCTGCAGCCAAAAAACAAAAGGTGGTGCTGCTGCTGCTTCTGCTGCTTCTGCTTCTGCTTGTGTCTGGCCCCTGTTGGAGCGTCCAGGCACAGGACTTCTGCTGCTGCTGACTAAATGGCCTCCTTAATTGGATCATTTGAGTAGCCAGCACACCTGTGCAGGTAGGGCATGACATGATAGGCAGCTGCCTTGATAGCGGGTGGGTGCTGAATGTTCCTAATTGACAAAATAAGATTAATGCTTATGAAGAAATATAAAATCTCATCCCTTCCCCAATATCGCGCCACACCCCTACCCCTTAATTCCCTGGTTGAACGTGATGGACATATGTCTTTTTTCGACCGTACTAACTATGTAACTATGTAACATAACATGGGGGGGGGGGGGGGGGGGGGTCTCCTGGCTGTTCACACAGGTGTGTCATTGCTGTACATTGACCATGCATTGCTTCTGTGGTATTGCAAAGGCAAAGACAAATGCTTCCAGCCATCCATTGCACTAATGGATTGGTCATCAGCTGGCTGTCTATGTCCCGCATCAATATAGACCAAAGTACAGAGGGTTAGGCTATGCTATTGTGCACCTACCTGATGCATCAGAAGGTGCGAGGCCCTTGCTAAATTCTGTGCACAGACTTTGAGATCTATGCTTTAGACTGTATCTAAACCTGCTCCAACATGGACTGACATTCTGGCCTACTTTCAGCCGATGCGACTTGTCTGTCGCTGAACAGTCGCTTTTTATGTATTCAGCACCTATGTATAATGTTGTAAAAATGCTCTAGAAGCTAAAGTCGCAGAAATGTCACACATATTTGGCCTGCAACTTTCTGTGCGACAAATTCAGACAGGAAAAATCAGTATAAATCCTTAGAAAATTATCCCCCAGTGTCTCCATCTGCTGGCGGTATTGAATAAGCATTGCTGCACTGATGGGGTATGCATTAGACGAAAAAAAAGAAGAAAAAGAAGAATAATACGCCCAGAAAAGAGGCGAAAAGGAGAAAAACGTAAAAAAACGTGAAAAAAAAGTAAGAGGAAGAGAAGGGAAAAAAAGGTGGAAATGGGTTTAAAAGTGATTTCGGCGGAGAATATATATATATATATATATATATATATATATATATATATATATATATGCGCACACACACACATAGATATAAACGTATTCTCCGTTGAGATATTGCAGCCGCTGCTGTGTCCAGGCCCAGGAGCCTTAGCACTGTGCTGTGATGTCACTCAATACCACTGACATCACTAGGTGTAAACAACATCTCTCCTTTGCTGTGTATGTGACTATGGAGCTGTTTGGTGATGTCGTCTATTACGGCCTTCATAGAAGCAACAGGAGATTGTTGCATCCATCTTGAACCCTCAGAACTACAGTGCTATGATGTCACTCACTTCCACAGGCCTTGCAGAGTGTAAACAACAACAACCCAGCTTTGTTGTGTATGTAACCAAAGGGATTTGTGATGTCACCTAGAACCTTCACAGCAGCGACAGCTTTATGAGGAGCATCAGCACTGCTCTGCCTGAGCAGAACCATCACCGCCATAGGTTGTCAAATAACCCGGATTTAACCCACACAGGTAAGTCCAATGGGGTGCAGGCATGTCCTCTATGCTTACAGCTTCCCGTGGGTGTTGGTTTGATACCGTTTGGGGACAGCCAAGGAGGCATCTGCAGGCAACAAAGGTAGGTGTGTGCTTGTGTGTGTGTTTCCTATGCAGATCCTAAGCCCAGTGTCACATGCAAGTAGGAGGAGTAAGAAGGGTTCCTGGCAAATCCGGGTTATGGATTGCATTTAAAAAGGCCCCGTGGGAGTGCAATGGGCCCCTGTCTTGCTGCTTAGCAATAATGGTATGGGTTTAGGTTCTGCTGTGTGTACTGGTGGTTGACTGCCCCCCAGCCCAGAGTGTGCATGGAAAATTGTCTGGCAGCCTCCCTGACAGCAAGCAGTGATAGTGCCCATGAAGGGGACCTTGTTGGGCCCGCCCCTTTCACGGTTATCGCTTCTCGGCCTTTTGGCTAAGATCAAGTGTAGTATCTGTTCTTATCAGTTTAATATCTGATACGTCCCCTATCTGGGGACCATATATTAAATGGATTTTTGAGAACGGGGGCCGATTTCGAAGCTTGCTTCCGTCGCCCTATGCATTGACCCGATATGGCAGTATCTTCGGGTACAGTGCACCACCCCCTTACAGGGTTAAAAAGAAAGATTCCTACTTTCATTGCTACCTGCTTGCTGGCTAGCCAGCTAGCCAGCCCTGTGGGCCTTGCTGCTGCTGCAGCCAAAAAACAAAAGGTGGTGCTGCTGCTGCTTCTGCTGCTTCTGCTTCTGCTTGTGTCTGGCCCCTGTTGGAGCGTCCAGGCACAGGACTTCTGCTGCTGCTGACTAAATGGCCTCCTTAATTGGATCATTTGAGTAGCCAGCACACCTGTGCAGGTAGGGCATGACATGATAGGCAGCTGCCTTGATAGCGGGTGGGTGCTGAATGTTCCTAATTGACAAAATAAGATTAATGCTTATGAAGAAATATAAAATCTCATCCCTTCCCCAATATCGCGCCACACCCCTACCCCTTAATTCCCTGGTTGAACGTGATGGACATATGTCTTTTTTCGACCGTACTAACTATGTAACTATGTAACATAACATGGGGGGGGGGGGGGTCTCCTGGCTGTTCACACAGGTGTGTCATTGCTGTACATTGACCATGCATTGCTTCTGTGGTATTGCAAAGGCAAAGACAAATGCTTCCAGCCATCCATTGCACTAATGGATTGGTCATCAGCTGGCTGTCTATGTCCCGCATCAATATAGACCAAAGTACAGAGGGTTAGGCTATGCTATTGTGCACCTACCTGATGCATCAGAAGGTGCGAGGCCCTTGCTAAATTCTGTGCACAGACTTTGAGATCTATGCTTTAGACTGTATCTAAACCTGCTCCAACATGGACTGACATTCTGGCCTACTTTCAGCCGATGCGACTTGTCTGTCGCTGAACAGTCGCTTTTTATGTATTCAGCACCTATGTATAATGTTGTAAAAATGCTCTAGAAGCTAAAGTCGCAGAAATGTCACACATATTTGGCCTGCAACTTTCTGTGCGACAAATTCAGACAGGAAAAATCAGTATAAATCCTTAGAAAATTATCCCCCAGTGTCTCCATCTGCTGGCGGTATTGAATAAGCATTGCTGCACTGATGGGGTATGCATTAGACGAAAAAAAAGAAGAAAAAGAAGAATAATACGCCCAGAAAAGAGGCGAAAAGGAGAAAAACGTAAAAAAACGTGAAAAAAAAGTAAGAGGAAGAGAAGGGAAAAAAAGGTGGAAATGGGTTTAAAAGTGATTTCGGCGGAGATATATATATATATATATATATATATATATATATATATGCGCACACACACACATAGATATAAACGTATTCTCCGTTGAGATATTGCAGCCGCTGCTGTGTCCAGGCCCAGGAGCCTTAGCACTGTGCTGTGATGTCACTCAATACCACTGACATCACTAGGTGTAAACAACATCTCTCCTTTGCTGTGTATGTGACTATGGAGCTGTTTGGTGATGTCGTCTATTACGGCCTTCATAGAAGCAACAGGAGATTGTTGCATCCATCTTGAACCCTCAGAACTACAGTGCTATGATGTCACTCACTTCCACAGGCCTTGCAGAGTGTAAACAACAACAACCCAGCTTTGTTGTGTATGTAACCAAAGGGATTTGTGATGTCACCTAGAACCTTCACAGCAGCGACAGCTTTATGAGGAGCATCAGCACTGCTCTGCCTGAGCAGAACCATCACCGCCATAGGTTGTCAAATAACCCGGATTTAACCCACACAGGTAAGTCCAATGGGGTGCAGGCATGTCCTCTATGCTTACAGCTTCCCGTGGGTGTTGGTTTGATACCGTTTGGGGACAGCCAAGGAGGCATCTGCAGGCAACAAAGGTAGGTGTGTGCTTGTGTGTGTGTTTCCTATGCAGATCCTAAGCCCAGTGTCACATGCAAGTAGGAGGAGTAAGAAGGGTTCCTGGCAAATCCGGGTTATGGATTGCATTTAAAAAGGCCCCGTGGGAGTGCAATGGGCCCCTGTCTTGCTGCTTAGCAATAATGGTATGGGTTTAGGTTCTGCTGTGTGTACTGGTGGTTGACTGCCCCCCAGCCCAGAGTGTGCATGGAAAATTGTCTGGCAGCCTCCCTGACAGCAAGCAGTGATAGTGCCCATGAAGGGGACCTTGTTGGGCCCGCCCCTTTCACGGTTATCGCTTCTCGGCCTTTTGGCTAAGATCAAGTGTAGTATCTGTTCTTATCAGTTTAATATCTGATACGTCCCCTATCTGGGGACCATATATTAAATGGATTTTTGAGAACGGGGGCCGATTTCGAAGCTTGCTTCCGTCGCCCTATGCATTGACCCGATATGGCAGTATCTTCGGGTACAGTGCACCACCCCCTTACAGGGTTAAAAAGAAAGATTCCTACTTTCATTGCTACCTGCTTGCTGGCTAGCCAGCTAGCCAGCCCTGTGGGCCTTGCTGCTGCTGCAGCCAAAAAACAAAAGGTGGTGCTGCTGCTGCTTCTGCTGCTTCTGCTTCTGCTTGTGTCTGGCCCCTGTTGGAGCGTCCAGGCACAGGACTTCTGCTGCTGCTGACTAAATGGCCTCCTTAATTGGATCATTTGAGTAGCCAGCACACCTGTGCAGGTAGGGCATGACATGATAGGCAGCTGCCTTGATAGCGGGTGGGTGCTGAATGTTCCTAATTGACAAAATAAGATTAATGCTTATGAAGAAATATAAAATCTCATCCCTTCCCCAATATCGCGCCACACCCCTACCCCTTAATTCCCTGGTTGAACGTGATGGACATATGTCTTTTTTCGACCGTACTAACTATGTAACTATGTAACATAACATGGGGGGGGGGGGGGGGTCTCCTGGCTGTTCACACAGGTGTGTCATTGCTGTACATTGACCATGCATTGCTTCTGTGGTATTGCAAAGGCAAAGACAAATGCTTCCAGCCATCCATTGCACTAATGGATTGGTCATCAGCTGGCTGTCTATGTCCCGCATCAATATAGACCAAAGTACAGAGGGTTAGGCTATGCTATTGTGCACCTACCTGATGCATCAGAAGGTGCGAGGCCCTTGCTAAATTCTGTGCACAGACTTTGAGATCTATGCTTTAGACTGTATCTAAACCTGCTCCAACATGGACTGACATTCTGGCCTACTTTCAGCCGATGCGACTTGTCTGTCGCTGAACAGTCGCTTTTTATGTATTCAGCACCTATGTATAATGTTGTAAAAATGCTCTAGAAGCTAAAGTCGCAGAAATGTCACACATATTTGGCCTGCAACTTTCTGTGCGACAAATTCAGACAGGAAAAATCAGTATAAATCCTTAGAAAATTATCCCCCAGTGTCTCCATCTGCTGGCGGTATTGAATAAGCATTGCTGCACTGATGGGGTATGCATTAGACGAAAAAAAAGAAGAAAAAGAAGAATAATACGCCCAGAAAAGAGGCGAAAAGGAGAAAAACGTAAAAAAACGTGAAAAAAAAGTAAGAGGAAGAGAAGGGAAAAAAAGGTGGAAATGGGTTTAAAAGTGATTTCGGCGGAGAAATATATATATATATATATATATATATATATATATATATATATATATGCGCACACACACACATAGATATAAACGTATTCTCCGTTGAGATATTGCAGCCGCTGCTGTGTCCAGGCCCAGGAGCCTTAGCACTGTGCTGTGATGTCACTCAATACCACTGACATCACTAGGTGTAAACAACATCTCTCCTTTGCTGTGTATGTGACTATGGAGCTGTTTGGTGATGTCGTCTATTACGGCCTTCATAGAAGCAACAGGAGATTGTTGCATCCATCTTGAACCCTCAGAACTACAGTGCTATGATGTCACTCACTTCCACAGGCCTTGCAGAGTGTAAACAACAACAACCCAGCTTTGTTGTGTATGTAACCAAAGGGATTTGTGATGTCACCTAGAACCTTCACAGCAGCGACAGCTTTATGAGGAGCATCAGCACTGCTCTGCCTGAGCAGAACCATCACCGCCATAGGTTGTCAAATAACCCGGATTTAACCCACACAGGTAAGTCCAATGGGGTGCAGGCATGTCCTCTATGCTTACAGCTTCCCGTGGGTGTTGGTTTGATACCGTTTGGGGACAGCCAAGGAGGCATCTGCAGGCAACAAAGGTAGGTGTGTGCTTGTGTGTGTGTTTCCTATGCAGATCCTAAGCCCAGTGTCACATGCAAGTAGGAGGAGTAAGAAGGGTTCCTGGCAAATCCGGGTTATGGATTGCATTTAAAAAGGCCCCGTGGGAGTGCAATGGGCCCCTGTCTTGCTGCTTAGCAATAATGGTATGGGTTTAGGTTCTGCTGTGTGTACTGGTGGTTGACTGCCCCCCAGCCCAGAGTGTGCATGGAAAATTGTCTGGCAGCCTCCCTGACAGCAAGCAGTGATAGTGCCCATGAAGGGGACCTTGTTGGGCCCGCCCCTTTCACGGTTATCGCTTCTCGGCCTTTTGGCTAAGATCAAGTGTAGTATCTGTTCTTATCAGTTTAATATCTGATACGTCCCCTATCTGGGGACCATATATTAAATGGATTTTTGAGAACGGGGGCCGATTTCGAAGCTTGCTTCCGTCGCCCTATGCATTGACCCGATATGGCAGTATCTTCGGGTACAGTGCACCACCCCCTTACAGGGTTAAAAAGAAAGATTCCTACTTTCATTGCTACCTGCTTGCTGGCTAGCCAGCTAGCCAGCCCTGTGGGCCTTGCTGCTGCTGCAGCCAAAAAACAAAAGGTGGTGCTGCTGCTGCTTCTGCTGCTTCTGCTTCTGCTTGTGTCTGGCCCCTGTTGGAGCGTCCAGGCACAGGACTTCTGCTGCTGCTGACTAAATGGCCTCCTTAATTGGATCATTTGAGTAGCCAGCACACCTGTGCAGGTAGGGCATGACATGATAGGCAGCTGCCTTGATAGCGGGTGGGTGCTGAATGTTCCTAATTGACAAAATAAGATTAATGCTTATGAAGAAATATAAAATCTCATCCCTTCCCCAATATCGCGCCACACCCCTACCCCTTAATTCCCTGGTTGAACGTGATGGACATATGTCTTTTTTCGACCGTACTAACTATGTAACTATGTAACATAACATGGGGGGGGGGGGGTCTCCTGGCTGTTCACACAGGTGTGTCATTGCTGTACATTGACCATGCATTGCTTCTGTGGTATTGCAAAGGCAAAGACAAATGCTTCCAGCCATCCATTGCACTAATGGATTGGTCATCAGCTGGCTGTCTATGTCCCGCATCAATATAGACCAAAGTACAGAGGGTTAGGCTATGCTATTGTGCACCTACCTGATGCATCAGAAGGTGCGAGGCCCTTGCTAAATTCTGTGCACAGACTTTGAGATCTATGCTTTAGACTGTATCTAAACCTGCTCCAACATGGACTGACATTCTGGCCTACTTTCAGCCGATGCGACTTGTCTGTCGCTGAACAGTCGCTTTTTATGTATTCAGCACCTATGTATAATGTTGTAAAAATGCTCTAGAAGCTAAAGTCGCAGAAATGTCACACATATTTGGCCTGCAACTTTCTGTGCGACAAATTCAGACAGGAAAAATCAGTATAAATCCTTAGAAAATTATCCCCCAGTGTCTCCATCTGCTGGCGGTATTGAATAAGCATTGCTGCACTGATGGGGTATGCATTAGACGAAAAAAAAGAAGAAAAAGAAGAATAATACGCCCAGAAAAGAGGCGAAAAGGAGAAAAACGTAAAAAAACGTGAAAAAAAAGTAAGAGGAAGAGAAGGGAAAAAAAGGTGGAAATGGGTTTAAAAGTGATTTCGGCGGAGAAATATATATATATATATATATATATATATATATATATATATATATATATGCGCACACACACACATAGATATAAACGTATTCTCCGTTGAGATATTGCAGCCGCTGCTGTGTCCAGGCCCAGGAGCCTTAGCACTGTGCTGTGATGTCACTCAATACCACTGACATCACTAGGTGTAAACAACATCTCTCCTTTGCTGTGTATGTGACTATGGAGCTGTTTGGTGATGTCGTCTATTACGGCCTTCATAGAAGCAACAGGAGATTGTTGCATCCATCTTGAACCCTCAGAACTACAGTGCTATGATGTCACTCACTTCCACAGGCCTTGCAGAGTGTAAACAACAACAACCCAGCTTTGTTGTGTATGTAACCAAAGGGATTTGTGATGTCACCTAGAACCTTCACAGCAGCGACAGCTTTATGAGGAGCATCAGCACTGCTCTGCCTGAGCAGAACCATCACCGCCATAGGTTGTCAAATAACCCGGATTTAACCCACACAGGTAAGTCCAATGGGGTGCAGGCATGTCCTCTATGCTTACAGCTTCCCGTGGGTGTTGGTTTGATACCGTGGGGACAGCCAAGGAGGCATCTGCAGGCAACAAAGGTAGGTGTGTGCTTGTGTGTGTGTTTCCTATGCAGATCCTAAGCCCAGTGTCACATGCAAGTAGGAGGAGTAAGAAGGGTTCCTGGCAAATCCGGTTTATGGATTGCATTTAAAAAGGCCCCGTGGGAGTGCAATGGGCCCCTGTCTTGCTGCTTAGCAATAATGGTATGGGTTTAGGTTCTGCTGTGTGTACTGGTGGTTGACTGCCCCCCAGCCCAGAGTGTGCATGGAAAATTGTCTGGCAGCCTCCCTGACAGCAAGCAGTGATAGTGCCCATGAAGGGGACCTTGTTGGGCCCGCCCCTTTCACGGTTATCGCTTCTCGGCCTTTTGGCTAAGATCAAGTGTAGTATCTGTTCTTATCAGTTTAATATCTGATACGTCCCCTATCTGGGGACCATATATTAAATGGATTTTTGAGAACGGGGGCCGATTTCGAAGCTTGCTTCCGTCGCCCTATGCATTGACCCGATATGGCAGTATCTTCGGGTACAGTGCACCACCCCCTTACAGGGTTAAAAAGAAAGATTCCTACTTTCATTGCTACCTGCTTGCTGGCTAGCCAGCTAGCCAGCCCTGTGGGCCTTGCTGCTGCTGCAGCCAAAAAACAAAAGGTGGTGCTGCTGCTGCTTCTGCTGCTTCTGCTTCTGCTTGTGTCTGGCCCCTGTTGGAGCGTCCAGGCACAGGACTTCTGCTGCTGCTGACTAAATGGCCTCCTTAATTGGATCATTTGAGTAGCCAGCACACCTGTGCAGGTAGGGCATGACATGATAGGCAGCTGCCTTGATAGCGGGTGGGTGCTGAATGTTCCTAATTGACAAAATAAGATTAATGCTTATGAAGAAATATAAAATCTCATCCCTTCCCCAATATCGCGCCACACCCCTACCCCTTAATTCCCTGGTTGAACGTGATGGACATATGTCTTTTTTCGACCGTACTAACTATGTAACTATGTAACATAACATGGGGGGGGGGGGGTCTCCTGGCTGTTCACACAGGTGTGTCATTGCTGTACATTGACCATGCATTGCTTCTGTGGTATTGCAAAGGCAAAGACAAATGCTTCCAGCCATCCATTGCACTAATGGATTGGTCATCAGCTGGCTGTCTATGTCCCGCATCAATATAGACCAAAGTACAGAGGGTTAGGCTATGCTATTGTGCACCTACCTGATGCATCAGAAGGTGCGAGGCCCTTGCTAAATTCTGTGCACAGACTTTGAGATCTATGCTTTAGACTGTATCTAAACCTGCTCCAACATGGACTGACATTCTGGCCTACTTTCAGCCGATGCGACTTGTCTGTCGCTGAACAGTCGCTTTTTATGTATTCAGCACCTATGTATAATGTTGTAAAAATGCTCTAGAAGCTAAAGTCGCAGAAATGTCACACATATTTGGCCTGCAACTTTCTGTGCGACAAATTCAGACAGGAAAAATCAGTATAAATCCTTAGAAAATTATCCCCCAGTGTCTCCATCTGCTGGCGGTATTGAATAAGCATTGCTGCACTGATGGGGTATGCATTAGACGAAAAAAAAGAAGAAAAAGAAGAATAATACGCCCAGAAAAGAGGCGAAAAGGAGAAAAACGTAAAAAAACGTGAAAAAAAAGTAAGAGGAAGAGAAGGGAAAAAAAGGTGGAAATGGGTTTAAAAGTGATTTCGGCGGAGAAATATATATATATATATATATATATATATATATATATATATATATATATATATATGCGCACACACACACATAGATATAAACGTATTCTCCGTTGAGATATTGCAGCCGCTGCTGTGTCCAGGCCCAGGAGCCTTAGCACTGTGCTGTGATGTCACTCAATACCACTGACATCACTAGGTGTAAACAACATCTCTCCTTTGCTGTGTATGTGACTATGGAGCTGTTTGGTGATGTCGTCTATTACGGCCTTCATAGAAGCAACAGGAGATTGTTGCATCCATCTTGAACCCTCAGAACTACAGTGCTATGATGTCACTCACTTCCACAGGCCTTGCAGAGTGTAAACAACAACAACCCAGCTTTGTTGTGTATGTAACCAAAGGGATTTGTGATGTCACCTAGAACCTTCACAGCAGCGACAGCTTTATGAGGAGCATCAGCACTGCTCTGCCTGAGCAGAACCATCACCGCCATAGGTTGTCAAATAACCCGGATTTAACCCACACAGGTAAGTCCAATGGGGTGCAGGCATGTCCTCTATGCTTACAGCTTCCCGTGGGTGTTGGTTTGATACCGTTTGGGGACAGCCAAGGAGGCATCTGCAGGCAACAAAGGTAGGTGTGTGCTTGTGTGTGTGTTTCCTATGCAGATCCTAAGCCCAGTGTCACATGCAAGTAGGAGGAGTAAGAAGGGTTCCTGGCAAATTCGGGTTATGGATTGCATTTAAAAAGGCCCCGTGGGAGTGCAATGGGCCCCTGTCTTGCTGCTTAGCAATAATGGTATGGGTTTAGGTTCTGCTGTGTGTACTGGTGGTTGACTGCCCCCCAGCCCAGAGTGTGCATGGAAAATTGTCTGGCAGCCTCCCTGACAGCAAGCAGTGATAGTGCCCATGAAGGGGACCTTGTTGGGCCCGCCCCTTTCACGGTTATCGCTTCTCGGCCTTTTGGCTAAGATCAAGTGTAGTATCTGTTCTTATCAGTTTAATATCTGATACGTCCCCTATCTGGGGACCATATATTAAATGGATTTTTGAGAACGGGGGCCGATTTCGAAGCTTGCTTCCGTCGCCCTATGCATTGACCCGATATGGCAGTATCTTCGGGTACAGTGCACCACCCCCTTACAGGGTTAAAAAGAAAGATTCCTACTTTCATTGCTACCTGCTTGCTGGCTAGCCAGCTAGCCAGCCCTGTGGGCCTTGCTGCTGCTGCAGCCAAAAAACAAAAGGTGGTGCTGCTGCTGCTTCTGCTGCTTCTGCTTCTGCTTGTGTCTGGCCCCTGTTGGAGCGTCCAGGCACAGGACTTCTGCTGCTGCTGACTAAATGGCCTCCTTAATTGGATCATTTGAGTAGCCAGCACACCTGTGCAGGTAGGGCATGACATGATAGGCAGCTGCCTTGATAGCGGGTGGGTGCTGAATGTTCCTAATTGACAAAATAAGATTAATGCTTATGAAGAAATATAAAATCTCATCCCTTCCCCAATATCGCGCCACACCCCTACCCCTTAATTCCCTGGTTGAACGTGATGGACATATGTCTTTTTTCGACCGTACTAACTATGTAACTATGTAACATAACATGGGGGGGGGGGGGGGGGGTCTCCTGGCTGTTCACACAGGTGTGTCATTGCTGTACATTGACCATGCATTGCTTCTGTGGTATTGCAAAGGCAAAGACAAATGCTTCCAGCCATCCATTGCACTAATGGATTGGTCATCAGCTGGCTGTCTATGTCCCGCATCAATATAGACCAAAGTACAGAGGGTTAGGCTATGCTATTGTGCACCTACCTGATGCATCAGAAGGTGCGAGGCCCTTGCTAAATTCTGTGCACAGACTTTGAGATCTATGCTTTAGACTGTATCTAAACCTGCTCCAACATGGACTGACATTCTGGCCTACTTTCAGCCGATGCGACTTGTCTGTCGCTGAACAGTCGCTTTTTATGTATTCAGCACCTATGTATAATGTTGTAAAAATGCTCTAGAAGCTAAAGTCGCAGAAATGTCACACATATTTGGCCTGCAACTTTCTGTGCGACAAATTCAGACAGGAAAAATCAGTATAAATCCTTAGAAAATTATCCCCCAGTGTCTCCATCTGCTGGCGGTATTGAATAAGCATTGCTGCACTGATGGGGTATGCATTAGACGAAAAAAAAGAAGAAAAAGAAGAATAATACGCCCAGAAAAGAGGCGAAAAGGAGAAAAACGTAAAAAAACGTGAAAAAAAAGTAAGAGGAAGAGAAGGGAAAAAAAGGTGGAAATGGGTTTAAAAGTGATTTCGGCGGAGAAATATATATATATATATATATATATATATATATATATATATATGCGCACACACACACATAGATATAAACGTATTCTCCGTTGAGATATTGCAGCCGCTGCTGTGTCCAGGCCCAGGAGCCTTAGCACTGTGCTGTGATGTCACTCAATACCACTGACATCACTAGGTGTAAACAACATCTCTCCTTTGCTGTGTATGTGACTATGGAGCTGTTTGGTGATGTCGTCTATTACGGCCTTCATAGAAGCAACAGGAGATTGTTGCATCCATCTTGAACCCTCAGAACTACAGTGCTATGATGTCACTCACTTCCACAGGCCTTGCAGAGTGTAAACAACAACAACCCAGCTTTGTTGTGTATGTAACCAAAGGGATTTGTGATGTCACCTAGAACCTTCACAGCAGCGACAGCTTTATGAGGAGCATCAGCACTGCTCTGCCTGAGCAGAACCATCACCGCCATAGGTTGTCAAATAACCCGGATTTAACCCACACAGGTAAGTCCAATGGGGTGCAGGCATGTCCTCTATGCTTACAGCTTCCCGTGGGTGTTGGTTTGATACCGTTTGGGGACAGCCAAGGAGGCATCTGCAGGCAACAAAGGTAGGTGTGTGCTTGTGTGTGTGTTTCCTATGCAGATCCTAAGCCCAGTGTCACATGCAAGTAGGAGGAGTAAGAAGGGTTCCTGGCAAATCCGGGTTATGGATTGCATTTAAAAAGGCCCCGTGGGAGTGCAATGGGCCCCTGTCTTGCTGCTTAGCAATAATGGTATGGGTTTAGGTTCTGCTGTGTGTACTGGTGGTTGACTGCCCCCCAGCCCAGAGTGTGCATGGAAAATTGTCTGGCAGCCTCCCTGACAGCAAGCAGTGATAGTGCCCATGAAGGGGACCTTGTTGGGCCCGCCCCTTTCACGGTTATCGCTTCTCGGCCTTTTGGCTAAGATCAAGTGTAGTATCTGTTCTTATCAGTCAGGGGAGATACCATGATCGCTACGGTCTGAAGAACTCCAAGCATTGTGGTAGAGATTTTGCGTAGTACGATTGCAGTACTTTTCGTTCTTATTAGAACCGCATTTCTCTAGAGCATACCACCTGAAGATCGTCTCCTGCCTGCCTCGGAACATCTGAAGAAGGAGAAGATCTTGAAGACTGCAGCTCCGGAAGAAGCCGACGAAGAACCTGGAAGAAGGGAATCGGCGGTGAATTCCGGAACAGCGGCGAAGAGGAAGGCGGCGCAGAATCTTTTCGAAGAAACTCGCTGCCTCGGAGCGTCCAGGCACAGGACTTCTGCTGCTGCTGACTAAATGGCCTCCTTAATTGGATCATTTGAGTAGCCAGCACACCTGTGCAGGTAGGGCATGACATGATAGGCAGCTGCCTTGATAGCGGGTGGGTGCTGAATGTTCCTAATTGACAAAATAAGATTAATGCTTATGAAGAAATATAAAATCTCATCCCTTCCCCAATATCGCGCCACACCCCTACCCCTTAATTCCCTGGTTGAACGTGATGGACATATGTCTTTTTTCGACCGTACTAACTATGTAACTATGTAACATAACATGGGGGGGGGGGGGGGGGGTCTCCTGGCTGTTCACACAGGTGTGTCATTGCTGTACATTGACCATGCATTGCTTCTGTGGTATTGCAAAGGCAAAGACAAATGCTTCCAGCCATCCATTGCACTAATGGATTGGTCATCAGCTGGCTGTCTATGTCCCGCATCAATATAGACCAAAGTACAGAGGGTTAGGCTATGCTATTGTGCACCTACCTGATGCATCAGAAGGTGCGAGGCCCTTGCTAAATTCTGTGCACAGACTTTGAGATCTATGCTTTAGACTGTATCTAAACCTGCTCCAACATGGACTGACATTCTGGCCTACTTTCAGCCGATGCGACTTGTCTGTCGCTGAACAGTCGCTTTTTATGTATTCAGCACCTATGTATAATGTTGTAAAAATGCTCTAGAAGCTAAAGTCGCAGAAATGTCACACATATTTGGCCTGCAACTTTCTGTGCGACAAATTCAGACAGGAAAAATCAGTATAAATCCTTAGAAAATTATCCCCCAGTGTCTCCATCTGCTGGCGGTATTGAATAAGCATTGCTGCACTGATGGGGTATGCATTAGACGAAAAAAAAGAAGAAAAAGAAGAATAATACGCCCAGAAAAGAGGCGAAAAGGAGAAAAACGTAAAAAAACGTGAAAAAAAAGTAAGAGGAAGAGAAGGGAAAAAAAGGTGGAAATGGGTTTAAAAGTGATTTCGGCGGAGAAATATATATATATATATATATATATATATATATATATATATATATATGCGCACACACACACATAGATATAAACGTATTCTCCGTTGAGATATTGCAGCCGCTGCTGTGTCCAGGCCCAGGAGCCTTAGCACTGTGCTGTGATGTCACTCAATACCACTGACATCACTAGGTGTAAACAACATCTCTCCTTTGCTGTGTATGTGACTATGGAGCTGTTTGGTGATGTCGTCTATTACGGCCTTCATAGAAGCAACAGGAGATTGTTGCATCCATCTTGAACCCTCAGAACTACAGTGCTATGATGTCACTCACTTCCACAGGCCTTGCAGAGTGTAAACAACAACAACCCAGCTTTGTTGTGTATGTAACCAAAGGGATTTGTGATGTCACCTAGAACCTTCACAGCAGCGACAGCTTTATGAGGAGCATCAGCACTGCTCTGCCTGAGCAGAACCATCACCGCCATAGGTTGTCAAATAACCCGGATTTAACCCACACAGGTAAGTCCAATGGGGTGCAGGCATGTCCTCTATGCTTACAGCTTCCCGTGGGTGTTGGTTTGATACCGTTTGGGGACAGCCAAGGAGGCATCTGCAGGCAACAAAGGTAGGTGTGTGCTTGTGTGTGTGTTTCCTATGCAGATCCTAAGCCCAGTGTCACATGCAAGTAGGAGGAGTAAGAAGGGTTCCTGGCAAATCCGGGTTATGGATTGCATTTAAAAAGGCCCCGTGGGAGTGCAATGGGCCCCTGTCTTGCTGCTTAGCAATAATGGTATGGGTTTAGGTTCTGCTGTGTGTACTGGTGGTTGACTGCCCCCCAGCCCAGAGTGTGCATGGAAAATTGTCTGGCAGCCTCCCTGACAGCAAGCAGTGATAGTGCCCATGAAGGGGACCTTGTTGGGCCCGCCCCTTTCACGGTTATCGCTTCTCGGCCTTTTGGCTAAGATCAAGTGTAGTATCTGTTCTTATCAGTTTAATATCTGATACGTCCCCTATCTGGGGACCATATATTAAATGGATTTTTGAGAACGGGGGCCGATTTCGAAGCTTGCTTCCGTCGCCCTATGCATTGACCCGATATGGCAGTATCTTCGGGTACAGTGCACCACCCCCTTACAGGGTTAAAAAGAAAGATTCCTACTTTCATTGCTACCTGCTTGCTGGCTAGCCAGCTAGCCAGCCCTGTGGGCCTTGCTGCTGCTGCAGCCAAAAAACAAAAGGTGGTGCTGCTGCTGCTTCTGCTGCTTCTGCTTGTGTCTGGCCCCTGTTGGAGCGTCCAGGCACAGGACTTCTGCTGCTGCTGACTAAATGGCCTCCTTAATTGGATCATTTGAGTAGCCAGCACACCTGTGCAGGTAGGGCATGACATGATAGGCAGCTGCCTTGATAGCGGGTGGGTGCTGAATGTTCCTAATTGACAAAATAAGATTAATGCTTATGAAGAAATATAAAATCTCATCCCTTCCCCAATATCGCGCCACACCCCTACCCCTTAATTCCCTGGTTGAACGTGATGGACATATGTCTTTTTTCGACCGTACTAACTATGTAACTATGTAACATAACATGGGGGGGGGGGGGGGGGGGGTCTCCTGGCTGTTCACACAGGTGTGTCATTGCTGTACATTGACCATGCATTGCTTCTGTGGTATTGCAAAGGCAAAGACAAATGCTTCCAGCCATCCATTGCACTAATGGATTGGTCATCAGCTGGCTGTCTATGTCCCGCATCAATATAGACCAAAGTACAGAGGGTTAGGCTATGCTATTGTGCACCTACCTGATGCATCAGAAGGTGCGAGGCCCTTGCTAAATTCTGTGCACAGACTTTGAGATCTATGCTTTAGACTGTATCTAAACCTGCTCCAACATGGACTGACATTCTGGCCTACTTTCAGCCGATGCGACTTGTCTGTCGCTGAACAGTCGCTTTTTATGTATTCAGCACCTATGTATAATGTTGTAAAAATGCTCTAGAAGCTAAAGTCGCAGAAATGTCACACATATTTGGCCTGCAACTTTCTGTGCGACAAATTCAGACAGGAAAAATCAGTATAAATCCTTAGAAAATTATCCCCCAGTGTCTCCATCTGCTGGCGGTATTGAATAAGCATTGCTGCACTGATGGGGTATGCATTAGACGAAAAAAAAGAAGAAAAAGAAGAATAATACGCCCAGAAAAGAGGCGAAAAGGAGAAAAACGTAAAAAAACGTGAAAAAAAAGTAAGAGGAAGAGAAGGGAAAAAAAGGTGGAAATGGGTTTAAAAGTGATTTCGGCGGAGAAATATATATATATATATATATATATATATATATATATATATATATATATGCGCACACACACACATAGATATAAACGTATTCTCCGTTGAGATATTGCAGCCGCTGCTGTGTCCAGGCCCAGGAGCCTTAGCACTGTGCTGTGATGTCACTCAATACCACTGACATCACTAGGTGTAAACAACATCTCTCCTTTGCTGTGTATGTGACTATGGAGCTGTTTGGTGATGTCGTCTATTACGGCCTTCATAGAAGCAACAGGAGATTGTTGCATCCATCTTGAACCCTCAGAACTACAGTGCTATGATGTCACTCACTTCCACAGGCCTTGCAGAGTGTAAACAACAACAACCCAGCTTTGTTGTGTATGTAACCAAAGGGATTTGTGATGTCACCTAGAACCTTCACAGCAGCGACAGCTTTATGAGGAGCATCAGCACTGCTCTGCCTGAGCAGAACCATCACCGCCATAGGTTGTCAAATAACCCGGATTTAACCCACACAGGTAAGTCCAATGGGGTGCAGGCATGTCCTCTATGCTTACAGCTTCCCGTGGGTGTTGGTTTGATACCGTTTGGGGACAGCCAAGGAGGCATCTGCAGGCAACAAAGGTAGGTGTGTGCTTGTGTGTGTGTTTCCTATGCAGATCCTAAGCCCAGTGTCACATGCAAGTAGGAGGAGTAAGAAGGGTTCCTGGCAAATCCGGGTTATGGATTGCATTTAAAAAGGCCCCGTGGGAGTGCAATGGGCCCCTGTCTTGCTGCTTAGCAATAATGGTATGGGTTTAGGTTCTGCTGTGTGTACTGGTGGTTGACTGCCCCCCAGCCCAGAGTGTGCATGGAAAATTGTCTGGCAGCCTCCCTGACAGCAAGCAGTGATAGTGCCCATGAAGGGGACCTTGTTGGGCCCGCCCCTTTCACGGTTATCGCTTCTCGGCCTTTTGGCTAAGATCAAGTGTAGTATCTGTTCTTATCAGTTTAATA
The DNA here is from genome assembly GCF_029499605.1 of Hyla sarda. NCBI lineage: Eukaryota > Metazoa > Chordata > Amphibia > Anura > Hylidae > Hyla > Hyla sarda. The sequence continues at coordinate 49,486 of NW_026610633.1, forward strand.
TCTGATACGTCCCCTATCTGGGGACCATATATTAAATGGATTTTTGAGAACGGGGGCCGATTTCGAAGCTTGCTTCCGTCGCCCTATGCATTGACCCGATATGGCAGTATCTTCGGGTACAGTGCACCACCCCCTTACAGGGTTAAAAAGAAAGATTCCTACTTTCATTGCTACCTGCTTGCTGGCTAGCCAGCTAGCCAGCCCTGTGGGCCTTGCTGCTGCTGCAGCCAAAAAACAAAAGGTGGTGCTGCTGCTGCTTCTGCTGCTTCTGCTTGTGTCTGGCCCCTGTTGGAGCGTCCAGGCACAGGACTTCTGCTGCTGCTGACTAAATGGCCTCCTTAATTGGATCATTTGAGTAGCCAGCACACCTGTGCAGGTAGGGCATGACATGATAGGCAGCTGCCTTGATAGCGGGTGGGTGCTGAATGTTCCTAATTGACAAAATAAGATTAATGCTTATGAAGAAATATAAAATCTCATCCCTTCCCCAATATCGCGCCACACCCCTACCCCTTAATTCCCTGGTTGAACGTGATGGACATATGTCTTTTTTCGACCGTACTAACTATGTAACTATGTAACATAACATGGGGGGGGGGGGGGGGTCTCCTGGCTGTTCACACAGGTGTGTCATTGCTGTACATTGACCATGCATTGCTTCTGTGGTATTGCAAAGGCAAAGACAAATGCTTCCAGCCATCCATTGCACTAATGGATTGGTCATCAGCTGGCTGTCTATGTCCCGCATCAATATAGACCAAAGTACAGAGGGTTAGGCTATGCTATTGTGCACCTACCTGATGCATCAGAAGGTGCGAGGCCCTTGCTAAATTCTGTGCACAGACTTTGAGATCTATGCTTTAGACTGTATCTAAACCTGCTCCAACATGGACTGACATTCTGGCCTACTTTCAGCCGATGCGACTTGTCTGTCGCTGAACAGTCGCTTTTTATGTATTCAGCACCTATGTATAATGTTGTAAAAATGCTCTAGAAGCTAAAGTCGCAGAAATGTCACACATATTTGGCCTGCAACTTTCTGTGCGACAAATTCAGACAGGAAAAATCAGTATAAATCCTTAGAAAATTATCCCCCAGTGTCTCCATCTGCTGGCGGTATTGAATAAGCATTGCTGCACTGATGGGGTATGCATTAGACGAAAAAAAAGAAGAAAAAGAAGAATAATACGCCCAGAAAAGAGGCGAAAAGGAGAAAAACGTAAAAAAACGTGAAAAAAAAGTAAGAGGAAGAGAAGGGAAAAAAAGGTGGAAATGGGTTTAAAAGTGATTTCGGCGGAGAATATATATATATATATATATATATATATATATATATATATATATATATATATATGCGCACACACACACATAGATATAAACGTATTCTCCGTTGAGATATTGCAGCCGCTGCTGTGTCCAGGCCCAGGAGCCTTAGCACTGTGCTGTGATGTCACTCAATACCACTGACATCACTAGGTGTAAACAACATCTCTCCTTTGCTGTGTATGTGACTATGGAGCTGTTTGGTGATGTCGTCTATTACGGCCTTCATAGAAGCAACAGGAGATTGTTGCATCCATCTTGAACCCTCAGAACTACAGTGCTATGATGTCACTCACTTCCACAGGCCTTGCAGAGTGTAAACAACAACAACCCAGCTTTGTTGTGTATGTAACCAAAGGGATTTGTGATGTCACCTAGAACCTTCACAGCAGCGACAGCTTTATGAGGAGCATCAGCACTGCTCTGCCTGAGCAGAACCATCACCGCCATAGGTTGTCAAATAACCCGGATTTAACCCACACAGGTAAGTCCAATGGGGTGCAGGCATGTCCTCTATGCTTACAGCTTCCCGTGGGTGTTGGTTTGATACCGTTTGGGGACAGCCAAGGAGGCATCTGCAGGCAACAAAGGTAGGTGTGTGCTTGTGTGTGTGTTTCCTATGCAGATCCTAAGCCCAGTGTCACATGCAAGTAGGAGGAGTAAGAAGGGTTCCTGGCAAATCCGGGTTATGGATTGCATTTAAAAAGGCCCCGTGGGAGTGCAATGGGCCCCTGTCTTGCTGCTTAGCAATAATGGTATGGGTTTAGGTTCTGCTGTGTGTACTGGTGGTTGACTGCCCCCCAGCCCAGAGTGTGCATGGAAAATTGTCTGGCAGCCTCCCTGACAGCAAGCAGTGATAGTGCCCATGAAGGGGACCTTGTTGGGCCCGCCCCTTTCACGGTTATCGCTTCTCGGCCTTTTGGCTAAGATCAAGTGTAGTATCTGTTCTTATCAGTTTAATATCTGATACGTCCCCTATCTGGGGACCATATATTAAATGGATTTTTGAGAACGGGGGCCGATTTCGAAGCTTGCTTCCGTCGCCCTATGCATTGACCCGATATGGCAGTATCTTCGGGTACAGTGCACCACCCCCTTACAGGGTTAAAAAGAAAGATTCCTACTTTCATTGCTACCTGCTTGCTGGCTAGCCAGCTAGCCAGCCCTGTGGGCCTTGCTGCTGCTGCAGCCAAAAAACAAAAGGTGGTGCTGCTGCTGCTTCTGCTGCTTCTGCTTGTGTCTGGCCCCTGTTGGAGCGTCCAGGCACAGGACTTCTGCTGCTGCTGACTAAATGGCCTCCTTAATTGGATCATTTGAGTAGCCAGCACACCTGTGCAGGTAGGGCATGACATGATAGGCAGCTGCCTTGATAGCGGGTGGGTGCTGAATGTTCCTAATTGACAAAATAAGATTAATGCTTATGAAGAAATATAAAATCTCATCCCTTCCCCAATATCGCGCCACACCCCTACCCCTTAATTCCCTGGTTGAACGTGATGGACATATGTCTTTTTTCGACCGTACTAACTATGTAACTATGTAACATAACATGGGGGGGGGGGGGGGGGGGGGTCTCCTGGCTGTTCACACAGGTGTGTCATTGCTGTACATTGACCATGCATTGCTTCTGTGGTATTGCAAAGGCAAAGACAAATGCTTCCAGCCATCCATTGCACTAATGGATTGGTCATCAGCTGGCTGTCTATGTCCCGCATCAATATAGACCAAAGTACAGAGGGTTAGGCTATGCTATTGTGCACCTACCTGATGCATCAGAAGGTGCGAGGCCCTTGCTAAATTCTGTGCACAGACTTTGAGATCTATGCTTTAGACTGTATCTAAACCTGCTCCAACATGGACTGACATTCTGGCCTACTTTCAGCCGATGCGACTTGTCTGTCGCTGAACAGTCGCTTTTTATGTATTCAGCACCTATGTATAATGTTGTAAAAATGCTCTAGAAGCTAAAGTCGCAGAAATGTCACACATATTTGGCCTGCAACTTTCTGTGCGACAAATTCAGACAGGAAAAATCAGTATAAATCCTTAGAAAATTATCCCCCAGTGTCACCATCTGCTGGCGGTATTGAATAAGCATTGCTGCACTGATGGGGTATGCATTAGACGAAAAAAAAGAAGAAAAAGAAGAATAATACGCCCAGAAAAGAGGCGAAAAGGAGAAAAACGTAAAAAAACGTGAAAAAAAAGTAAGAGGAAGAGAAGGGAAAAAAAGGTGGAAATGGGTTTAAAAGTGATTTCGGCGGAGAAATATATATATATATATATATATATATATATATATATATATATATATATGCGCACACACACACATAGATATAAACGTATTCTCCGTTGAGATATTGCAGCCGCTGCTGTGTCCAGGCCCAGGAGCCTTAGCACTGTGCTGTGATGTCACTCAATACCACTGACATCACTAGGTGTAAACAACATCTCTCCTTTGCTGTGTATGTGACTATGGAGCTGTTTGGTGATGTCGTCTATTACGGCCTTCATAGAAGCAACAGGAGATTGTTGCATCCATCTTGAACCCTCAGAACTACAGTGCTATGATGTCACTCACTTCCACAGGCCTTGCAGAGTGTAAACAACAACAACCCAGCTTTGTTGTGTATGTAACCAAAGGGATTTGTGATGTCACCTAGAACCTTCACAGCAGCGACAGCTTTATGAGGAGCATCAGCACTGCTCTGCCTGAGCAGAACCATCACCGCCATAGGTTGTCAAATAACCCGGATTTAACCCACACAGGTAAGTCCAATGGGGTGCAGGCATGTCCTCTATGCTTACAGCTTCCCGTGGGTGTTGGTTTGATACCGTTTGGGGACAGCCAAGGAGGCATCTGCAGGCAACAAAGGTAGGTGTGTGCTTGTGTGTGTGTTTCCTATGCAGATCCTAAGCCCAGTGTCACATGCAAGTAGGAGGAGTAAGAAGGGTTCCTGGCAAATCCGGGTTATGGATTGCATTTAAAAAGGCCCCGTGGGAGTGCAATGGGCCCCTGTCTTGCTGCTTAGCAATAATGGTATGGGTTTAGGTTCTGCTGTGTGTACTGGTGGTTGACTGCCCCCCAGCCCAGAGTGTGCATGGAAAATTGTCTGGCAGCCTCCCTGACAGCAAGCAGTGATAGTGCCCATGAAGGGGACCTTGTTGGGCCCGCCCCTTTCACGGTTATCGCTTCTCGGCCTTTTGGCTAAGATCAAGTGTAGTATCTGTTCTTATCAGTTTAATATCTGATACGTCCCCTATCTGGGGACCATATATTAAATGGATTTTTGAGAACGGGGGCCGATTTCGAAGCTTGCTTCCGTCGCCCTATGCATTGACCCGATATGGCAGTATCTTCGGGTACAGTGCACCACCCCCTTACAGGGTTAAAAAGAAAGATTCCTACTTTCATTGCTACCTGCTTGCTGGCTAGCCAGCTAGCCAGCCCTGTGGGCCTTGCTGCTGCTGCAGCCAAAAAACAAAAGGTGGTGCTGCTGCTGCTTCTGCTGCTTCTGCTTGTGTCTGGCCCCTGTTGGAGCGTCCAGGCACAGGACTTCTGCTGCTGCTGACTAAATGGCCTCCTTAATTGGATCATTTGAGTAGCCAGCACACCTGTGCAGGTAGGGCATGACATGATAGGCAGCTGCCTTGATAGCGGGTGGGTGCTGAATGTTCCTAATTGACAAAATAAGATTAATGCTTATGAAGAAATATAAAATCTCATCCCTTCCCCAATATCGCGCCACACCCCTACCCCTTAATTCCCTGGTTGAACGTGATGGACATATGTCTTTTTTCGACCGTACTAACTATGTAACTATGTAACATAACATGGGGGGGGGGGGGGGGGGGGTCTCCTGGCTGTTCACACAGGTGTGTCATTGCTGTACATTGACCATGCATTGCTTCTGTGGTATTGCAAAGGCAAAGACAAATGCTTCCAGCCATCCATTGCACTAATGGATTGGTCATCAGCTGGCTGTCTATGTCCCGCATCAATATAGACCAAAGTACAGAGGGTTAGGCTATGCTATTGTGCACCTACCTGATGCATCAGAAGGTGCGAGGCCCTTGCTAAATTCTGTGCACAGACTTTGAGATCTATGCTTTAGACTGTATCTAAACCTGCTCCAACATGGACTGACATTCTGGCCTACTTTCAGCCGATGCGACTTGTCTGTCGCTGAACAGTCGCTTTTTATGTATTCAGCACCTATGTATAATGTTGTAAAAATGCTCTAGAAGCTAAAGTCGCAGAAATGTCACACATATTTGGCCTGAACTTTCTGTGCGACAAATTCAGACAGGAAAAATCAGTATAAATCCTTAGAAAATTATCCCCCAGTGTCTCCATCTGCTGGCGGTATTGAATAAGCATTGCTGCACTGATGGGGTATGCATTAGACGAAAAAAAAGAAGAAAAAGAAGAATAATACGCCCAGAAAAGAGGCGAAAAGGAGAAAAACGTAAAAAAACGTGAAAAAAAAGTAAGAGGAAGAGAAGGGAAAAAAAGGTGGAAATGGGTTTAAAAGTGATTTCGGCGGAGAAATATATATATATATATATATATATATATATATATATATATATATGCGCACACACACACATAGATATAAACGTATTCTCCGTTGAGATATTGCAGCCGCTGCTGTGTCCAGGCCCAGGAGCCTTAGCACTGTGCTGTGATGTCACTCAATACCACTGACATCACTAGGTGTAAACAACATCTCTCCTTTGCTGTGTATGTGACTATGGAGCTGTTTGGTGATGTCGTCTATTACGGCCTTCATAGAAGCAACAGGAGATTGTTGCATCCATCTTGAACCCTCAGAACTACAGTGCTATGATGTCACTCACTTCCACAGGCCTTGCAGAGTGTAAACAACAACAACCCAGCTTTGTTGTGTATGTAACCAAAGGGATTTGTGATGTCACCTAGAACCTTCACAGCAGCGACAGCTTTATGAGGAGCATCAGCACTGCTCTGCCTGAGCAGAACCATCACCGCCATAGGTTGTCAAATAACCCGGATTTAACCCACACAGGTAAGTCCAATGGGGTGCAGGCATGTCCTCTATGCTTACAGCTTCCCGTGGGTGTTGGTTTGATACCGTTTGGGGACAGCCAAGGAGGCATCTGCAGGCAACAAAGGTAGGTGTGTGCTTGTGTGTGTGTTTCCTATGCAGATCCTAAGCCCAGTGTCACATGCAAGTAGGAGGAGTAAGAAGGGTTCCTGGCAAATCCGGGTTATGGATTGCATTTAAAAAGGCCCCGTGGGAGTGCAATGGGCCCCTGTCTTGCTGCTTAGCAATAATGGTATGGGTTTAGGTTCTGCTGTGTGTACTGGTGGTTGACTGCCCCCCAGCCCAGAGTGTGCATGGAAAATTGTCTGGCAGCCTCCCTGACAGCAAGCAGTGATAGTGCCCATGAAGGGGACCTTGTTGGGCCCGCCCCTTTCACGGTTATCGCTTCTCGGCCTTTTGGCTAAGATCAAGTGTAGTATCTGTTCTTATCAGTTTAATATCTGATACGTCCCCTATCTGGGGACCATATATTAAATGGATTTTTGAGAACGGGGGCCGATTTCGAAGCTTGCTTCCGTCGCCCTATGCATTGACCCGATATGGCAGTATCTTCGGGTACAGTGCACCACCCCCTTACAGGGTTAAAAAGAAAGATTCCTACTTTCATTGCTACCTGCTTGCTGGCTAGCCAGCTAGCCAGCCCTGTGGGCCTTGCTGCTGCTGCAGCCAAAAAACAAAAGGTGGTGCTGCTGCTGCTTCTGCTGCTTCTGCTTCTGCTTGTGTCTGGCCCCTGTTGGAGCGTCCAGGCACAGGACTTCTGCTGCTGCTGACTAAATGGCCTCCTTAATTGGATCATTTGAGTAGCCAGCACACCTGTGCAGGTAGGGCATGACATGATAGGCAGCTGCCTTGATAGCGGGTGGGTGCTGAATGTTCCTAATTGACAAAATAAGATTAATGCTTATGAAGAAATATAAAATCTCATCCCTTCCCCAATATCGCGCCACACCCCTACCCCTTAATTCCCTGGTTGAACGTGATGGACATATGTCTTTTTTCGACCGTACTAACTATGTAACTATGTAACATAACATGGGGGGGGGGGGGGGGGTCTCCTGGCTGTTCACACAGGTGTGTCATTGCTGTACATTGACCATGCATTGCTTCTGTGGTATTGCAAAGGCAAAGACAAATGCTTCCAGCCATCCATTGCACTAATGGATTGGTCATCAGCTGGCTGTCTATGTCCCGCATCAATATAGACCAAAGTACAGAGGGTTAGGCTATGCTATTGTGCACCTACCTGATGCATCAGAAGGTGCGAGGCCCTTGCTAAATTCTGTGCACAGACTTTGAGATCTATGCTTTAGACTGTATCTAAACCTGCTCCAACATGGACTGACATTCTGGCCTACTTTCAGCCGATGCGACTTGTCTGTCGCTGAACAGTCGCTTTTTATGTATTCAGCACCTATGTATAATGTTGTAAAAATGCTCTAGAAGCTAAAGTCGCAGAAATGTCACACATATTTGGCCTGCAACTTTCTGTGCGACAAATTCAGACAGGAAAAATCAGTATAAATCCTTAGAAAATTATCCCCCAGTGTCTCCATCTGCTGGCGGTATTGAATAAGCATTGCTGCACTGATGGGGTATGCATTAGACGAAAAAAAAGAAGAAAAAGAAGAATAATACGCCCAGAAAAGAGGCGAAAAGGAGAAAAACGTAAAAAAACGTGAAAAAAAAGTAAGAGGAAGAGAAGGGAAAAAAAGGTGGAAATGGGTTTAAAAGTGATTTCGGCGGAGAAATATATATATATATATATATATATATATATATATATATATATATGCGCACACACACACATAGATATAAACGTATTCTCCGTTGAGATATTGCAGCCGCTGCTGTGTCCAGGCCCAGGAGCCTTAGCACTGTGCTGTGATGTCACTCAATACCACTGACATCACTAGGTGTAAACAACATCTCTCCTTTGCTGTGTATGTGACTATGGAGCTGTTTGGTGATGTCGTCTATTACGGCCTTCATAGAAGCAACAGGAGATTGTTGCATCCATCTTGAACCCTCAGAACTACAGTGCTATGATGTCACTCACTTCCACAGGCCTTGCAGAGTGTAAACAACAACAACCCAGCTTTGTTGTGTATGTAACCAAAGGGATTTGTGATGTCACCTAGAACCTTCACAGCAGCGACAGCTTTATGAGGAGCATCAGCACTGCTCTGCCTGAGCAGAACCATCACCGCCATAGGTTGTCAAATAACCCGGATTTAACCCACACAGGTAAGTCCAATGGGGTGCAGGCATGTCCTCTATGCTTACAGCTTCCCGTGGGTGTTGGTTTGATACCGTTTGGGGACAGCCAAGGAGGCATCTGCAGGCAACAAAGGTAGGTGTGTGCTTGTGTGTGTGTTTCCTATGCAGATCCTAAGCCCAGTGTCACATGCAAGTAGGAGGAGTAAGAAGGGTTCCTGGCAAATCCGGGTTATGGATTGCATTTAAAAAGGCCCCGTGGGAGTGCAATGGGCCCCTGTCTTGCTGCTTAGCAATAATGGTATGGGTTTAGGTTCTGCTGTGTGTACTGGTGGTTGACTGCCCCCCAGCCCAGAGTGTGCATGGAAAATTGTCTGGCAGCCTCCCTGACAGCAAGCAGTGATAGTGCCCATGAAGGGGACCTTGTTGGGCCCGCCCCTTTCACGGTTATCGCTTCTCGGCCTTTTGGCTAAGATCAAGTGTCTTGCCCTAAGGTATTCGGGTACCCCTCTCCTCGGCCTTGTGGGATCGCCCAGGTTTATTGCCTGGGCTTCACCCACCTGCTGCTATTGGGGAGAGGGCTTAGTCCCAGGATAACGGGAAGGTGATCATCGGAGGACGGGTCTGCCGGAGAGGATGGCTAATGCGCCGAACGCTCCTAATACAGTACGGCTGTTTATCGAGGAGGAAAAGAGGAGTGCCTACGGGATTTTGCATGTCCAGCAGAAGGTCGTGGAAGGAGTGCTGAGGATGCCGCATGCTTCCATCTTCTGTGTCCAGGTCTTTCCCAGCCAAGGATTCTTTGACGTGACCTTCTACAACCTGGATGATCTCCGTACCTGTCTCTACCGGAGTAAGGAGAATGCTTCTCACCCTGACCTACAAGGGATCCGATTCATTTCCTGCGAGGCTCGGCCTAAGAAAGTTCCAGTGGTAGTGCATATGTACAACCCTTTTGTGCGGGATGAGGAGATCCAGACCTTTCTAAGAAGGTATTGTGTGTCTGTTTCTGGTGCGGAGAGGAAAAATAACATCCTGGGGACTTTCACAGGCATGAGACGTTTTTGGGTGGAGTTTAGGCCTGCCCCCGAGGGTGGTGCTGAAGGTTTTTGTCACCCCCCGCAGAACTTTGCGATAGGGAACAACAGGGGGTTTCTGCACTACCCGGGGATGCCAAGTTTTTGCCGGGACTGTTTTTGCTTTGGTCATACCAGAGAGAACTGTACAACCGGGCAGGTTTGCAGGAACTGCCACAAGCCTGATCACCGCACTGCAGACTGTCCCGAGAAACGCAAGTGTCATTTCTGTGGTTCTTCGGATCACCTGGCTAGGAGTTGCCCCACTTACCAGTCCGGGGCACCCCGATCATATGCAATGGCTCTTCGAGGTGGGACAGTTCCTGAGGACTCCAATGCTGCCAGGGCAGGCGATGCAGAGGTTAGCGTGCTGACCAGTGAAGCAGAGTCTGCCCCTGTTTTTCCTTCCATTTCTAGGTCTGTTCCGGATGCTTTGGTGGCAGAGGGGGAGAAGGCGGAGTCTGTTTCGGGGGCATCTGTTTCGGAGGCCTCTGATCCGCCAGAGGAGATGACTGTGGACAAAGAATCCTTGAAGAGAAAGATGCCGGTGGAAGAATCGGAGGATGACTGTCCGACTCCTCAGAGTCAAAGGATTGAGGACTTTCCTAGCCCGGGAAGGGAGGAGGCAGGTGGAGGGTCGTCATGTCAGATTGATTCTGACTCCTCTTTATCCTCCCTGGGCACAGGTTATTTGGAGGAATGTTCAGTCAAAAAATTGACAAAGACTCTTAAGTTTAAGGAAGGGGAGGCAAAAAATAAGGGTAGAGGTCGGGGAAAGGCTAGGCCTCCTTTTGATAATGCTTGATTTTGTATTTCCTTTTTTTCCTTCAAATGTTTGAATGAGTTTAACAATTGGTTCTCTAAATGTCCGCAGTATTAGATCTTTAGAAAGGAGATCCGCCATTTTTGATTTACTTTCTAGATATTCTTTTGATGTTCTAGGTCTCCAGGAGTGCTGCTTGGATGGGGAGCCAAATATCTCCTGGCCTTATGGGCAATCGGTATGGTCTGGTTCAATGGAACGTAATTCGGGGGTGGGGATTTTGTTCAAAAGTAATGAGTTTGTTGTTAAAAAAGTTGTCCATATTGTTCCGGGTAGGGTATTATTAGTGCATTTTATTTTCAGGGGTTTCACATATAAAGTAATTAATGTTTATGCTCCAACTGGGAGGAAGGAAAGAGGGGAGGTGTTTGAGAAATTATATTTCTTTTTGAGTGGGAGGGATGATGTGTTCCTTATAGGGGATTTCAATTGTATAATAACAGAGGGGGATAGGAGTAGTACTACGGTGGGTGGTGGGTCTGGTTTAGACAGTACTAGTAAGCAGCTTAAAGAGATTGTAAATTTATTTGGGTTAAAGGATTCCTTTGTTGCCCATAATGATGGTACTATCGGTTATACATATTTTTCTAACAATACAAGTTCGCGTATTGATTTCATTTTTGTCTCAAAACTAATGTCTGTTTCTAATTTCAGACGGAGGAGGTTACCGTTCACGGATCATGCCTGGATTGAGTGTGTGGTAAAAGGTGGTGGTCTAAGTGAGTATGGAAAGGGTGTTTGGAAGTTGAATGTGTCTTTATTGGATAATGAATGTGTATTACAAGAATATAGGGAGCGTTTTGATGGATGGGTGTTGAGGAAGGATGCATTTTATAGTGTGGTTGAGTGGTGGGAGTGGGTGAAGTTAGAGACTAAAAGGTTTTTTATTAAAAAAGGGTGTGAGAAAGGGAGGAAAGATAGAGAAGAGTATGAGAGATGGCAAAGAAGGTTAGAGTATTTGTATGAATTGAGGCGTTTGGGGATGAGTGTTGAGAAGGAGATTGAGGAAGCTCGTGGAAGTGTGAATGAGTGTCTGGAGAGGAATGGAAGGAAGATTATTGCACAGGCTAGGGTTGAAGTGAAAGAGAAGGATGAGAAATGTAGCAAATTTTTCTTTAAAAAGGCATTCAGTAAAAAAACTGAGATGATGAGTGTTTTTACGAATGATGGGGTAGAGGTCTTTGGTAAGGATGAGGTGTTAGAGGAAGTGTGGAAGTTTTATTCTGATTTATTCACGGAGAAGGAGCGGGACGTGACTCTAGAGGAGGAATGTTTGGGATATGTGGATAAGCGTTTGGATGAAATTGATGGGTTCTTTATGGAAGAGGATGTGAGGAAGAGTGAGGTGGAGGATGCTGTGAATGGGATGAAGAAAGGAAAGGTGGCAGGGAGTGATGGTTTGCCTGTGGAATTTTATCTTGTGTTTTGGGATATGTTAGGGGATTATGTATGGGAGGTGTGTAAGGAAGTACTTAGGAGAGGGAAGTTATCTAAAAGTATGAGTGAGAGTGTGACTGTGTTATTGTTTAAAAAAGGGGATAAGAGGGATCTTAAAAATTGGAGGCCTATAGCGCTCTTGAATTGTGATTACAAAATTATTGCTAAAGTTATTGCGAATAGGTTAAAGGATGTGATTGATTGTATGGTAGGTGAGGAGCAAATGTGTACAGTGCCTGATCGTAGGATTTCTGAATGTCTGTTAGGTCTGAGGGATGTATTGTGGGACTGTAAAACTAGGAAGCAAGGTGTGGCTGTTGTTACGGTGGATTTTGAAAAAGCGTATGATAGGGTGGTGCATGATTTATTGTTTAGGGTTTTGAGGAGGATGAATGTGCCGGACAGAATGGTGAAGTGGATTGAATGTTTGTATAGGGACATTTATAGTAAGATTCAGGTCAATGGTTTTCTGAGTAGGGAAGTGAGTATAAAATCTGGAGTGCGGCAGGGGTGTCCCCTGTCGCCAATTCTTTTTATTTGTATGATTGAGCCTTTGTTGGGGATGATTAGGAGAGATAAGGTGATGCGGGGTATAGAAATACCTGGTAGTCATGGGAAGGATATGCGAGTGATTGGTTACATGGATGATGTTACTGTTGTATGTAAGTCAATGGCAGGGGTAAGGCGTGCTAAGTTATTGATTGAGTGTTTCTGTTTAATGAGTGGGTTTAAGCTTAATGTTGGGAAGAGTGGTTGTAAATTTTTTGAGGGGTGGGGAGAGAGTGGGTTGTGCGAGTGGCCTGTGAGAGAGGGGGGTGTGGAAGTGCTTGGGGTGGTGTTTGATAATGATTTGTATGGGAAAGAAAGTTGGGAGAGGGTTTTGGGGAGGGTGGGGAATAAAATAAACTTCTGGTCTTTAAGGACTTTATCGATTGAGGGAAGGATTCTGGTTATTAAAGCTGTTATAATTCCTATTTTGCTTTATGTTAATTATGTGTTTCCTCCACCGGATAGGTGTCTGGCAAGAATTATCAGGCAGATCTTTGTTTTCTTATGGAATTCAAGGATGGAGAAATTGAGTCGTGGGAAGGTGGTGAAAAGCAGAATGCATGGTGGGAAAGGAATGATGAATGTGGAAGTGTTCCTGGCTGTGAAGTATGTCAGTTTTTGTCTCGCTGTAAGTAAGAAGGAATGTGTGTTTGGGTGCATGGTAAGGTATTTGGCTGGTAATGTGTTGTTGAAATATAAGCTAATGGAAAGGGACTTAAGGGTACCTGTAAGTTTTGAGGTTCCTTGGTTCTATCAGAGAATAGGGCGGTGTGTCAGGAAAAATAATCTGGAATGTGTGACTGAATGGAATGATAGTAAGAAGGTGATGAAAGTGTTGGAGCAGAGAGAAACAGTGGAATGTGTGGGAGGTCTGTCTGAGAAGGATTGTAAGGTAGTGTGGAAAAATGTCAGTCACAAGGAACTGACAAATAAACAAAAGGACTTGTCTTGGATGTTAGCTCATGGGTGTCTGCCAACAAGGGAATTTCAGAGGAGAAGGAGATTGGTAGACAGTGAAGTGTGTCCCAGGGATGGTTGCGGTGGATGTGAGAATTATGTACATGTGTTTTGGGAGTGTGGTTATGCGAAGTCTGTGTGGAGAAAAATGTCTGGTCTAATTAAAAATCTTACTGGAATTGAAATCTTATCCTTTAATATGATGATGTTTGGTTTGTGTGCAGTGGAGAGAGAGAAGGCAAGAGTGTTATGGTTCATAGTAAATTGTGTAAAAGAGGTTCTGTGGGATGTAAGGAATATTAGGATTTTCAATCAAACTGAAGTAAGTGTGAAGGAATGTCTGGGCATGATCCGTGGTAAAATTTACCTTTACGTATTATGTGATAGGAAAAACTATGGTTCTGATGATGCAGAGGGGATCTGGAAACACAAAAAATGGAAGTACTGGTTATGATTGTATTCTTATTTGTCTTTCTTTTTCTTTTCTTACAGATTATATCCTGATATGAAGGGACAGTTGGAGGGACAGAATCCGCTGCAATTTATTTTTTCTGAGGGAAAGTCATGAAGGGAAAGCTTTTTGTTATATGTACATGTAAAGACATGCTTCCTGTATATATTGTATATGTCAAATATGTGTTATTCATGTGTTTTCAGATGAATATGTAATTTTTTGAATGATTTACTTGGTTATGTATTGTATATTTCCTTTTCAATAAAAAAAAAAAAAAAAAATCTGTTCTTATCAGTTTAATATCTGATACGTCCCCTATCTGGGGACCATATATTAAATGGATTTTTGAGAACGGGGGCCGATTTCGAAGCTTGCTTCCGTCGCCCTATGCATTGACCCGATATGGCAGTATCTTCGGGTACAGTGCACCACCCCCTTACAGGGTTAAAAAGAAAGATTCCTACTTTCATTGCTACTTGCTTGCTGGCTAGCCAGCTAGCCAGCCCTGTGGGCCTTGCTGCTGCTGCAGCCAAAAAACAAAAGGTGGTGCTGCTGCTGCTTCTGCTGCTTCTGCTTCTGCTTGTGTCTGGCCGCTGTTGGAGCGTCCAGGCACAGGACTTCTGCTGCTGCTGACTAAATGGCCTCCTTAATTGGATCATTTGAGTAGCCAGCACACCTGTGCAGGTAGGGCATGACATGATAGGCAGCTGCCTTGATAGCGGGTGGGTGCTGAATGTTCCTAATTGACAAAATAAGATTAATGCTTATGAAGAAATATAAAATCTCATCCCTTCCCCAATATCGCGCCACACCCCTACCCCTTAATTCCCTGGTTGAACTTGATGGACATATGTCTTTTTTCGACCGTACTAACTATGTAACTATGTAACATAACATGGGGGGGGTCTCCTGGCTGTTCACACAGGTGTGTCATTGCTGTACATTGACCATGCATTGCTTCTGTGGTATTGCAAAGGCAAAGACAAATGCTTCCAGCCATCCATTGCACTAATGGATTGGTCATCAGCTGGCTGTCTATGTCCCGCATCAATATAGACCAAAGTACAGAGGGTTAGGCTATGCTATTGTGCACCTACCTGATGCATCAGAAGGTGCGAGGCCCTTGCTAAATTCTGTGCACAGACTTTGAGATCTATACTTTAGACTGTATCTAAACCTGCTCCAACATGGACTGACATTCTGGCCTACTTTCAGCCGATGCGACTTGTCTGTCGCTGAACAGTCGCTTTTTATGTATTCAGCACCTATGTATAATGTTGTAAAAATGCTCTAGAAGCTAAAGTCGCAGAAATGTCACACATATTTGGCCTGCAACTTTCTGTGCGACAAATTCAGACAGGAAAAATCAGTATAAATCCTTAGAAAATTATCCCCCAGTGTCTCCATCTGCTGGCGGTATTGAATAAGCATTGCTGCACTGATGGGGTATGCATTAGACGAAAAAAAAGAAGAAAAAGAAGAATAATACGCCCAGAAAAGAGGCGAAAAGGAGAAAAACGTAAAAAAACGTGAAAAAAAAGTAAGAGGAAGAGAAGGGAAAAAAAGGTGGAAATGGGTTTAAAAGGGATTTCGGCGGAGAAATATATATATATATATATATATATATATATATATATATATATATATATATATACGCGCACACACACACATATATATAAACGTATTCTCCGTTGAGATATTGCAGCCGCTGCTGTGTCCAGGCCCAGGAGCCTTAGCACTGTGCTGTGATGTCACTCAATACCACTGACATCACTAGGTGTAAACAACATCTCTCCTTTGCTGTGTATGTGACTATGGAGCTGTTTGGTGATGTCGTCTATTATGGCCTTCATAGAAGCAACAGGAGATTGTTGCATCCATCTAGAACCCTCAGAACTACAGTGCTATGATGTCACTCACTTCCACAGGCCTTGCAGAGTGTAAACAACAACAACCCAGCTTTGTTGTGTATGTAACCATAGGGATTTGTGATGTCACCTAGAACCTTCACAGCAGCGACAGCTTTATGAGGAGCATCAGCACTGCTCTGCCTGAGCAGAACCATCACCGCCATAGGTTGTCAAATAACCCGGGTTTAACCCACACAGGTAAGTCCAATGGGGTGCAGGCATGTCCTCTATGCTTACAGCTTCCCGTGGGTGTTGGTTTGATACCGTTTGGGGACAGCCAAGGAGGCATCTGCAGGCAACAAAGGTAGGTGTGTGCTTGTGTGTGTGTTTCCTATGCAGATCCTAAGCCCAGTGTCACATGCAAGTAGGAGGAGTAAGAAGGGTTCCTGGCAAATCCGGGTTATGGATTGCATTTAAAAAGGCCCCGTGGGAGTGCAATGGGCCCCTGTCTTGCTGCTTAGCAATAATGGTATGGGTTTAGGTTCTGCTGTGTGTACTGGTGGTTGACTGCCCCCCAGCCCAGAGTGTGCATGGAAAATTGTCTGGCAGCCTCCCTGACAGCAAGCAGTGATAGTGCCCATGAAGGGCACCTTGTTGGGCCCGCCCCTTTCACGGTTGTCGCTTCTCGGCCTTTTGGCTAAGATCAAGTGTAGTATCTGTTCTTATCAGTTTAATATCTGATACGTCCCCTATCTGGGGACCATATATTAAATGGATTTTTGAGAACGGGGGCCGATTTCGAAGCTTGCTTCCGTCGCCCTATGCATTGACCCGATATGGCAGTATCTTCGGGTACAGTGCACCACCCCCTTACAGGGTTAAAAAGAAAGATTCCTACTTTCATTGCTACCTGCTTGCTGGCTAGCCAGCTAGCCAGCCCTGTGGGCCTTGCTGCTGCTGCAGCAGCCAAAAAACAAAAGGTGGTGCTGCTGCTGCTTCTGCTGCTTCTGCTTCTGCTTGTGTCTGGCCGCTGTTGGAGCGTCCAGGCACAGGACTTCTGCTGCTGCTGACTAAATGGCCTCCTTAATTGGATCATTTGAGTAGCCAGCACACCTGTGCAGGTAGGGCATGACATGATAGGCAGCTGCCTTGATAGCGGGTGGGTGCTGAATGTTCCTAATTGACAAAATAAGATTAATGCTTATGAAGAAATATAAAATCTCATCCCTTCCCCAATATCGCGCCACACCCCTACCCCTTAATTCCCTGGTTGAACTTGATGGACATATGTCTTTTTTCGACCGTACTAACTATGTAACTATGTAACATAACATGGGGGGGGGGGGGGGTCTCCTGGCTGTTCACACAGGTGTGTCATTGCTGTACATTGACCATGCATTGCTTCTGTGGTATTGCAAAGGCAAAGACAAATGCTTCCAGCCATCCATTGCACTAATGGATTGGTCATCAGCTGGCTGTCTATGTCCCGCATCAATATAGACCAAAGTACAGAGGGTTAGGCTATGCTATTGTGCACCTACCTGATGCATCAGAAGGTGCGAGGCTCTTGCTAAATTCTGTGCACAGACTTTGAGATCTATACTTTAGACTGTATCTAAACCTGCTCCAACATGGACTGACATTCTGGCCTACTTTCAGCCGATGCGACTTGTCTGTCGCTGAACAGTCGCTTTTTATGTATTCAGCACCTATGTATAATGTTGTAAAAATGCTCTAGAAGCTAAAGTCGCAGAAATGTCACACATATTTGGCCTGCAACTTTCTGTGCGACAAATTCAGACAGGAAAAATCAGTATAAATCCTTAGAAAATTATCCCCCAGTGTCTCCATCTGCTGGCGGTATTGAATAAGCATTGCTGCACTGATGGGGTATGCATTAGACGAAAAAAAAGAAGAAAAAGAAGAATAATACGCCCAGAAAAGAGGCGAAAAGGAGAAAAACGTAAAAAAACGTGAAAAAAAAGTAAGAGGAAGAGAAGGGAAAAAAAGGTGGAAATGGGTTTAAAAGTGATTTCGGCGGAGAAATATATATATATATATATATATATATATATATATATATATATATATATACGCGCACACACACACATATATATAAACGTATTCTCCGTTGAGATATTGCAGCCGCTGCTGTGTCCAGGCCCAGGAGCCTTAGCACTGTGCTGTGATGTCACTCAATACCACTGACATCACTAGGTGTAAACAACATCTCTCCTTTGCTGTGTATGTGACTATGGAGCTGTTTGGTGATGTCGTCTATTATGGCCTTCATAGAAGCAACAGGAGATTGTTGCATCCATCTAGAACCCTCAGAACTACAGTGCTATGATGTCACTCACTTCCACAGGCCTTGCAGAGTGTAAAAAACAACAACCCAGCTTTGTTGTGTATGTAACCATAGGGATTTGTGATGTCACCTAGAACCTTCACAGCAGCGACAGCTTTATGAGGAGCATCAGCACTGCTCTGCCTGAGCAGAACCATCACCGCCATAGGTTGTCAAATAACCCGGGTTTAACCCACACAGGTAAGTCCAATGGGGTGCAGGCATGTCCTCTATGCTTACAGCTTCCCGTGGGTGTTGGTTTGATACCGTTTGGGGACAGCCAAGGAGGCATCTGCAGGCAACAAAGGTAGGTGTGTGCTTGTGTGTGTGTTTCCTATGCAGATCCTAAGCCCAGTGTCACATGCAAGTAGGAGGAGTAAGAAGGGTTCCTGGCAAATCCGGGTTATGGATTGCATTTAAAAAGGCCCCGTGGGAGTGCAATGGGCCCCTGTCTTGCTGCTTAGCAATAATGGTATGGGTTTAGGTTCTGCTGTGTGTACTGGTGGTTGACTGCCCCCCAGCCCAGAGTGTGCATGGAAAATTGTCTGGCAGCCTCCCTGACAGCAAGCAGTGATAGTGCCCATGAAGGGCACCTTGTTGGGCCCGCCCCTTTCACGGTTATCGCTTCTCTGCCTTTTGGCTAAGATCAAGTGCAGTTGCCTTGGTCTCGCCTGAGGGTGCGATCTCTGGGTTTACCCAGTTTGCTGGAAGGGATTCTCTTTCTGTGGTTTCGTGCCGACAGTTCTGCCTGGAGAGATGGCTGGTCTGAAGAATACCATTCGTTTGGAGGTGGATCCCGGAAGTGCTGTGAAGAACAATGTTGTTTACCTGGTTCGGGACATCATCATGCTGAAGCTTGGAGTGGACAAGTCAGAAATATTCAGCGTTAATGAGGCTCCTCGCAAGGGTTCTTATGAGGTCACCTTTGAGCAGGAAGGTAGGTGCCTTGATGTTTATGAACGTTTGAGAAATTTCAGCAAGGACCCCATGATGGAGGGAGTGAAGATTACTCCTTTGTTTGGGTTTCAAGAAAAAACTGTCCTTGTGCATGTTTATAACCCTTTCACGGATGTGGCTATAATTGAAAGTTTTCTGCGCCAATATTGTGACTCTGTGCGTGGAGGTGAAAAACAGACCAATGTACTGGGAATCTTTAATTGCAAATATAAATTTGTTGTGAAACTGAAAGTGGATCCCAGTTGTGTTGGTGGCTTTAAACATCCCCCAGCTAGTTTTTCAGTTGCTGGACATAGGGGATATTTATCCTATGCTGGACAGCCTTATTATTGCCGCAATTGTTTTTCTTTTGGCCACGTGAAAGAGAGCTGCCTTAAGGGACAGGTGTGCCGGAACTGTAATGGTACTGGTCACCATGCGGGGAGTTGCCCCAACACAAAAAAATGTGACCTGTGCCGTGAGGAAGGGCATGTTTATAAAGACTGTCCTGGTACAAAAAGACCAAGCTATGCAAGTGCTGCAAGAGGGGAGGAAATTGTGAGGAAGTTGGCCCCTCAAAAACTGAAAGTTATTCCTCAGAAACCTGTGGATGTACAAGTTGCGGTGGCTGATGCCTTTAGGAAGCTGGAGGAGGTGATTGAGGGAGTGCAGAGCCCTGTTCACACAGCTGAATCTGTTCATCCCTCTGATCCTGCTAACATAGAGGAGTTTCAGTCCTCTGGAGAGACTAGTTTGTGTAACAGGGAGGGTGGTGGGAAACATAATGTCCAGGATGAAAATAATGATGGCTTCAAGCTGGTGCATGGTGGGAAGTCCGCCAAAAAAAGACGTGGTGAGGAGAGTACGAATTTGGCGCCAGAAACCAGGAACACATTTGAAGTGCTGGAAACGGACATTATGGAGACTGCTGAAAGTGGTGAATAGATATGCCGGGACTTGATATGAAATGTTATCAGGTGGTGAAGCACCTGTTTTCTAATGACTTTGTTATACCTGCTTTGTGTTTTACTATGTGTTCTCAATAGGTTTGCCGGGACTTGATATGCAAATGATATCAGGTAGTGAATCACCTATTTTCTAATGGTTATGTTATACCTGCTTTGTGTTTGTATATAGTTATGAGCATTATTATTTGTTCTCAAAATGTGAGAGTATTTAAAAATAAGGCTAGGAGAGCTGCTATTTTAAGTTTTTTAGCACAAGAGAATGCTTCAATTTTCTGTTTGCAGGAATGTGGTATTGAGTTCGCAGTAAGTCAGGATGAATGGGTGTATGGTCGGTGTGTGTGGTCTGGGAGTTCAGTGAATAAGAATGATGGTGTGGGTGTTTTAATTAAATCACCTGAAATTTCTGTTGAAAGTTATTTAGTTATTGAGCCTGGTAGGTGTATTTCTGTTAATTTATGTTATAAAGGTATTATGTTTCGTGTTATAAATGTGTATGCTTCTGCATGCAAAAATGAAAGAAAAAATTTGTTTGAGAAATTAAAATTTTATGTTCAAGGTAAAATACCTATTATTTTAGTTGGAGATATGAATGTGGACTTATGTAAGAAAGCATTTGATATATCAGGAAGAAAATTATTTGAGTTAGTTTCAGATTTTAGGTTTAAAGATATTCAGGATTTATGCAAAGTTAGTCCTAATTTATGCACTTATCATGCAGATAGGGGGAATGTTCACTCTAAGTTAGATTATTGTTTTTTGTCTGAGAATGTTAATGCATTAAGTTACAGACAGAGGTCTGTTTGTTATTCGGACCATGAGTCTTTGCTGTGTGAGATTGATGTGGGTCAGAATGCTGTGTATGGGAGAGGTTTGTGGAAGATGAATATTAAACATTTAGATAGTGTGGATGTGAGAGACCAGTATGAATGCATATATAAAAAATGGCGTGAAAGGAAAAGTGAGTTTGATAACATTATTTTGTGGTGGGAATGGGTTAAAAAGAAAACAAAATCCTTTTTTAGGTCTTTTGGTTATAAAATTGCTGCTATTAAGAGGGAACAATATGTTAAGTTAAATGCCCGTCTATCCTTTTTGTATAGATTGAGAGACTGTGGTGTGGATGTTCAGAATGAAATTGTGAGTGTTAAAAGGGACATTAATGAGTTTGTGTTGGAGAAAGGGAGGAGTATTATGTATAGAGCTAAATTAGATAAGAGGGAACATGATGAAAAATGTTCACGTTATTTTTTCAAAAAAGTTTTTTCAAAAAAGCCGGTTATTGATGTGATTGTGAAAGAGGATGGTAGTGTTGTGTCTGGTGATGGTGTGAGTGAGGAAGTTGCAGTTTTTTATGAAGAATTGTATGGAGAGAAGTGGAGGGATGAGAATTTGGAGAATGAGGTATTGAGTGTGTTGGAAAGGAAACTTGGAGAGGCTGAGCAGGCTTTTGTTATGCGTGGTATATCAAGTGAGGAAGTTTGGGATGTAGTGCAGAAAATGTCAGCAAATAAGACTCCAGGTGAGGATGGTTTGCCTGTGGAATTTTATCGGTTGTTATGGAATGTGGTGGGGAAGGATGTAGTTGAAGTGTGTCAGTTTATGTGGGAGAATATGGAGGTTGCGGAGAGTATGCGTGGGGGTGTGGTTGTGCTGATTCCGAAAAAAGGGGATTTAAAAAGTTTAAAGAATTGGCGTCCAATTACATTACTTAATTGTGATTATAAGATCTATGCGAAAATTATTGCCAATCGGATGAGAGATGTTGTTGAAAGCGTGGTGGGTGATGATCAGTTTTGTGCTGTGCCTGGACGTCGTATACAGGAGAGTTTGTGTTTGTTGAGAGATTGTTTGTGGGATTGTAAGAGTAGGAAGCAAGATGTGTGTTTGTTGTCATTAGATTTTGAAAAAGCGTATGATAGGCTGTCTCATAGTTTCTTGTTCAGGGTGTTGTTGCGTATGGGTTTTCCGAGTGACTTTGTGTGGAGAGTTAGGAGTTTGTATGACAAAATATATAGTAGGATGCTTGTTAATGGATGTGTGGGGAGAAGAGTGAATGTGTTCTCAGGGGTTAGGCAGGGGTGTCCTTTATCACCAGTGGCATTTATATGTGCTATTGAGCCTCTGGTATGTATGATTAGGAGGGATAAGATAGTGAGAGGTGTACGCATTCCTGGTAGTGATGGAAGGGAGTTTAAAGTTAATGCTTATATGGATGATGTATGTGTCCTGTGTGATTCTGAGTCCGCTGTGAGGAGGGTGAAACTTTTAGTGTCTATTTTTTGTGGTGCATCTGCTTTTAAGGTTAATTGGTTAAAGAGTGAATGTAAGTGTTTTGGTGAGAGTAGATTAAGTAGAGATGTTGGGGTGAATGTTGTGGAGGGGTCTATTAAAGTGTTGGGGATTAAGTTTAGTGACGATTTGGATGGGAAAGAGAGTTGGGAGGAGGCGAAAAAGAAGGTGGAGTTGCGTCTAAATTATTGGAGTTTGAGAAGTCTTTCCTTCATTGGGAAGATTGTAGTTATTAAAAGTGTTGTGTTACCAATTTTTCTGTATGTTGCTATGATTTTTCCTCCCCATTATATGGGTTTGAGGAGCTTGAACAGGGTTCTGTTTGTCTTTTTTTGGGGTTCTAAAGTTGAGAGGTTGAGGAGAGAAATAGTGGTGAAAAATTGGAAGAAGGGTGGTATGAGTTTTCCAAATTTGGAGGTGTACTTTGGAGTGAATATTTTAGTTTTTATTTTAGCTATTATTGGGAGTGATAGAAAGGTGTCCTGTATGACAAGATTTCTGGCTGGTAGATTTTTTGTCAGGTTGAAGTGGTGTGAGAGGGATTTGAATAGGCCTATTGCTTTTGAGGTTCCTAAATGGTATGAGTGGGTTGTGAGGTTTTTGGAGAAATTTGAGTTGATAGAAGAAGAGGTGAGTGTTTTGAAGAATAAACGTTTGTTGATGAAAATGATTGAGAGTAAAGAGGTTGTATGTAATATTAATTCTGTGAGAGGAGCGGATGTGGAAAAAGTTTGGAAGAAAGTGAGGATGGATGGTATGTCTAATAAGCAAAAGGAGATTGTATGGCAAAGTTTGCATGGGGTGTTGCCAGTGAGAGAGTTTCAGAAAGCAAGGGGTTTGGTGAGATGTGATGTGTGTCCTAGGGAGAATTGTAATGGTTTTGAAAGTGTTATTCATCTTTTTTGGAATTGTAAGTATGCTCGTGAGGTTGTGAGAAAACTTGGGCCTTTGTGCAAGGAATTAACAGGTGTGGAATTTTTGTATTATGAAATGATGATGTTTGGATTATGTGTGAGTGGTGGTCAGAATGAAAGAGTGTTGTGGTTATTGTTGTCGTGTATTAAAGAAGTCTTATGGGATGTTCGGAATGTTTATTTGTTTTTGAGAAAGGAAATAAGTGTAAATAATAGTGTGAGGATGGTGTTAGGAAAGCTTTATTTGTGTTATTTGTGGGATGCTAGGAGGGGTGGGATTGATGCGGAGGGTATTTGGAAAACGAAAAAATGGATTCATTCTGTTGATTTATCTTGATGTTTTTCATGTACTTGTAATTTTGTCTGTTTTTGATTATAAATAAAGTTCCCGATGATGAGAGGGTTGTGTGTTACAGAAAGTTTGTAATGCCAGTTTTGAAAGTATTGTTTTGAGTACTTTCATCCCTTATCTGAGGGTTTAAAAAAAAAAAAAAAAAAAAAAATCTGTTCTTATCAGTTTAATATCTGATACGTCCCCTATCTGGGGACCATATATTAAATGGATTTTTGAGAACGGGGGCCGATTTCGAAGCTTGCTTCCGTCGCCCTATGCATTGACCCGATATGGCAGTATCTTCGGGTACAGTGCACCACCCCCTTACAGGGTTAAAAAAAGAAAGATTCCTACTTTCATTGCTACCTGCTTGCTGGCTAGCCAGCTAGCCAGCCCTGTGGGCCTTGCTGCTGCTGCAGCCAAAAAACAAAAGGTGGTGCTGCTGCTGCTTCTGCTGCTTCTGCTTCTGCTTGTGTCTGGCCCCTGTTGGAGCGTCCAGGCACAGGACTTCTGCTGCTGCTGACTAAATGGCCTCCTTAATTGGATCATTTGAGTAGCCAGCACACCTGTGCAGGTAGGGCATGACATGATAGGCAGCTGCCTTGATAGCGGGTGGGTGCTGAATGTTCCTAATTGACAAAATAAGATTAATGCTTATGAAGAAATATAAAATCTCATCCCTTCCCCAATATCGCGCCACACCCCTACCCCTTAATTCCCTGGTTGAACTTGATGGACATATGTCTTTTTTCGACCGTACTAACTATGTAACTATGTAACATAACATGGGGGGGGGGGGGGTCTCCTGGCTGTTCACACAGGTGTGTCATTGCTGTACATTGACCATGCATTGCTTCTGTGGTATTGCAAAGGCAAAGACAAATGCTTCCAGCCATCCATTGCACTAATGGATTGGTCATCAGCTGGCTGTCTATGTCCCGCATCAATATAGACCAAAGTACAGAGGGTTAGGCTATGCTATTGTGCACCTACCTGATGCATCAGAAGGTGCGAGGCCCTTGCTAAATTCTGTGCACAGACTTTGAGATCTATGCTTTAGACTGTATCTAAACCTGCTCCAACATGGACTGACATTCTGGCCTACTTTCAGCCGATGCGACTTGTCTGTCGCTGAACAGTCGCTTTTTATGTATTCAGCACCTATGTATAATGTTGTAAAAATGCTCTAGAAGCTAAAGTCGCAGAAATGTCACACATATTTGGCCTGCAACTTTCTGTGCGACAAATTCAGACAGGAAAAATCAGTATAAATCCTTAGAAAATTATCCCCCAGTGTCTCCATCTGCTGGCGGTATTGAATAAGCATTGCTGCACTGATGGGGTATGCATTAGACGAAAAAAAAGAAGAAAAAGAAGAATAATACGCCCAGAAAAGAGGCGAAAAGGAGAAAAACGTAAAAAAACGTGAAAAAAAAGTAAGAGGAAGAGAAGGGAAAAAAAGGTGGAAATGGGTTTAAAAGTGATTTCGGCGGAGAAATATATATATATATATATATGTATATATATATATATATATATATATATATATATATGCGCACACACACACATAGATATAAACGTATTCTCCGTTGAGATATTGCAGCCGCTGCTGTGTCCAGGCCCAGGAGCCTTAGCACTGTGCTGTGATGTCACTCAATACCACTGACATCACTAGGTGTAAACAACATCTCTCCTTTGCTGTGTATGTGACTATGGAGCTGTTTGGTGATGTCGTCTATTACGGCCTTCATAGAAGCAACAGGAGATTGTTGCATCCATCTTGAACCCTCAGAACTACAGTGCTATGATGTCACTCACTTCCACAGGCCTTGCAGAGTGTAAACAACAACAACCCAGCTTTGTTGTGTATGTAACCATAGGGATTGTGATGTCACCTAGAACCTTCACAGCAGCGACAGCTTTATGAGGAGCATCAGCACTGCTCTGCCTGAGCAGAACCATCACCGCCATAGGTTGTCAAATAACCCGGATTTAACCCACACAGGTAAGTCCAATGGGGTGCAGGCATGTCCTCTATGCTTACAGCTTCCCGTGGGTGTTGGTTTGATACCGTTTGGGGACAGCCAAGGAGGCATCTGCAGGCAACAAAGGTAGGTGTGTGCTTGTGTGTGTGTTTCCTATGCAGATCCTAAGCCCAGTGTCACATGCAAGTAGGAGGAGTAAGAAGGGTTCCTGGCAAATCCGGGTTATGGATTGCATTTAAAAAGGCCCCGTGGGAGTGCAATGGGCCCCTGTCTTGCTGCTTAGCAATAATGGTATGGGTTTAGGTTCTGCTGTGTGTACTGGTGGTTGACTGCCCCCCAGCCCAGAGTGTGCATGGAAAATTGTCTGGCAGCCTCCCTGACAGCAAGCAGTGATAGTGCCCATGAAGGGGACCTTGTTGGGCCCGCCCCTTTCACGGTTATCGCTTCTCGGCCTTTTGGCTAAGATCAAGTGTAGTATCTGTTCTTATCAGTTTAATATCTGATACGTCCCCTATCTGGGGACCATATATTAAATGGATTTTTGAGAACGGGGGCCGATTTCGAAGCTTGCTTCCGTCGCCCTATGCATTGACCCGATATGGCAGTATCTTCGGGTACAGTGCACCACCCCCTTACAGGGTTAAAAAGAAAGATTCCTACTTTCATTGCTACCTGCTTGCTGGCTAGCCAGCTAGCCAGCCCTGTGGGCCTTGCTGCTGCTGCAGCCAAAAAACAAAAGGTGGTGCTGCTGCTGCTTCTGCTGCTTCTGCTTCTGCTTGTGTCTGGCCCCTGTTGGAGCGTCCAGGCACAGGACTTCTGCTGCTGCTGACTAAATGGCCTCCTTAATTGGATCATTTGAGTAGCCAGCACACCTGTGCAGGTAGGGCATGACATGATAGGCAGCTGCCTTGATAGCGGGTGGGTGCTGAATGTTCCTAATTGACAAAATAAGATTAATGCTTATGAAGAAATATAAAATCTCATCCCTTCCCCAATATCGCGCCACACCCCTACCCCTTAATTCCCTGGTTGAACGTGATGGACATATGTCTTTTTTCGACCGTACTAACTATGTAACTATGTAACATAACATGGGGGGGGGGGGGGGGGGGTCTCCTGGCTGTTCACACAGGTGTGTCATTGCTGTACATTGACCATGCATTGCTTCTGTGGTATTGCAAAGGCAAAGACAAATGCTTCCAGCCATCCATTGCACTAATGGATTGGTCATCAGCTGGCTGTCTATGTCCCGCATCAATATAGACCAAAGTACAGAGGGTTAGGCTATGCTATTGTGCACCTACCTGATGCATCAGAAGGTGCGAGGCCCTTGCTAAATTCTGTGCACAGACTTTGAGATCTATGCTTTAGACTGTATCTAAACCTGCTCCAACATGGACTGACATTCTGGCCTACTTTCAGCCGATGCGACTTGTCTGTCGCTGAACAGTCGCTTTTTATGTATTCAGCACCTATGTATAATGTTGTAAAAATGCTCTAGAAGCTAAAGTCGCAGAAATGTCACACATATTTGGCCTGCAACTTTCTGTGCGACAAATTCAGACAGGAAAAATCAGTATAAATCCTTAGAAAATTATCCCCCAGTGTCTCCATCTGCTGGCGGTATTGAATAAGCATTGCTGCACTGATGGGGTATGCATTAGACGAAAAAAAAGAAGAAAAAGAAGAATAATACGCCCAGAAAAGAGGCGAAAAGGAGAAAAACGTAAAAAAACGTGAAAAAAAAGTAAGAGGAAGAGAAGGGAAAAAAAGGTGGAAATGGGTTTAAAAGTGATTTCGGCGGAGAAATATATATATATATATATATATATATATATATATATATATATATATATGCGCACACACACACATAGATATAAACGTATTCTCCGTTGAGATATTGCAGCCGCTGCTGTGTCCAGGCCCAGGAGCCTTAGCACTGTGCTGTGATGTCACTCAATACCACTGACATCACTAGGTGTAAACAACATCTCTCCTTTGCTGTGTATGTGACTATGGAGCTGTTTGGTGATGTCGTCTATTACGGCCTTCATAGAAGCAACAGGAGATTGTTGCATCCATCTTGAACCCTCAGAACTACAGTGCTATGATGTCACTCACTTCCACAGGCCTTGCAGAGTGTAAACAACAACAACCCAGCTTTGTTGTGTATGTAACCATAGGGATTTGTGATGTCACCTAGAACCTTCACAGCAGCGACAGCTTTATGAGGAGCATCAGCACTGCTCTGCCTGAGCAGAACCATCACCGCCATAGGTTGTCAAATAACCCGGATTTAACCCACACAGGTAAGTCCAATGGGGTGCAGGCATGTCCTCTATGCTTACAGCTTCCCGTGGGTGTTGGTTTGATACCGT
This sequence comes from Hyla sarda, assembly GCF_029499605.1. Taxonomy (NCBI): domain Eukaryota; kingdom Metazoa; phylum Chordata; class Amphibia; order Anura; family Hylidae; genus Hyla; species Hyla sarda. The sequence continues at coordinate 77,407 of NW_026610633.1, forward strand.
TTGGGGACAGCCAAGGAGGCATCTGCAGGCAACAAAGGTAGGTGTGTGCTTGTGTGTGTGTTTCCTATGCAGATCCTAAGCCCAGTGTCACATGCAAGTAGGAGGAGTAAGAAGGGTTCCTGGCAAATCCGGGTTATGGATTGCATTTAAAAAGGCCCCGTGGGAGTGCAATGGGCCCCTGTCTTGCTGCTTAGCAATAATGGTATGGGTTTAGGTTCTGCTGTGTGTACTGGTGGTTGACTGCCCCCCAGCCCAGAGTGTGCATGGAAAATTGTCTGGCAGCCTCCCTGACAGCAAGCAGTGATAGTGCCCATGAAGGGGACCTTGTTGGGCCCGCCCCTTTCACGGTTATCGCTTCTCGGCCTTTTGGCTAAGATCAAGTGTAGTATCTGTTCTTATCAGTTTAATATCTGATACGTCCCCTATCTGGGGACCATATATTAAATGGATTTTTGAGAACGGGGGCCGATTTCGAAGCTTGCTTCCGTCGCCCTATGCATTGACCCGATATGGCAGTATCTTCGGGTACAGTGCACCACCCCCTTACAGGGTTAAAAAGAAAGATTCCTACTTTCATTGCTACCTGCTTGCTGGCTAGCCAGCTAGCCAGCCCTGTGGGCCTTGCTGCTGCTGCAGCCAAAAAACAAAAGGTGGTGCTGCTGCTGCTTCTGCTGCTTCTGCTTCTGCTTGTGTCTGGCCCCTGTTGGAGCGTCCAGGCACAGGACTTCTGCTGCTGCTGACTAAATGGCCTCCTTAATTGGATCATTTGAGTAGCCAGCACACCTGTGCAGGTAGGGCATGACATGATAGGCAGCTGCCTTGATAGCGGGTGGGTGCTGAATGTTCCTAATTGACAAAATAAGATTAATGCTTATGAAGAAATATAAAATCTCATCCCTTCCCCAATATCGCGCCACACCCCTACCCCTTAATTCCCTGGTTGAACGTGATGGACATATGTCTTTTTTCGACCGTACTAACTATGTAACTATGTAACATAACATGGGGGGGGGGGGGGGGGTCTCCTGGCTGTTCACACAGGTGTGTCATTGCTGTACATTGACCATGCATTGCTTCTGTGGTATTGCAAAGGCAAAGACAAATGCTTCCAGCCATCCATTGCACTAATGGATTGGTCATCAGCTGGCTGTCTATGTCCCGCATCAATATAGACCAAAGTACAGAGGGTTAGGCTATGCTATTGTGCACCTACCTGATGCATCAGAAGGTGCGAGGCCCTTGCTAAATTCTGTGCACAGACTTTGAGATCTATGCTTTAGACTGTATCTAAACCTGCTCCAACATGGACTGACATTCTGGCCTACTTTCAGCCGATGCGACTTGTCTGTCGCTGAACAGTCGCTTTTTATGTATTCAGCACCTATGTATAATGTTGTAAAAATGCTCTAGAAGCTAAAGTCGCAGAAATGTCACACATATTTGGCCTGCAACTTTCTGTGCGACAAATTCAGACAGGAAAAATCAGTATAAATCCTGGAGGGGCAAGCTGTGCATAACTAGCTTGCCCCCTGACTGGTGAGCAGTTAAGGGGTTAAGAAATGTACAGGCAAGGTTTTTTATCCCCCTCCCCCGCCTGTAAAACTTCCCAGTGGCTACAGTGGTATGTCCCATGGGTGGGGGGGAAGGAGTGCACCAATCAGGGGTTTAAATAGTTTCCCGGGCTTTCAGAGGCCCTCCCCTGGGTATTTATAGCTGTGGTGCCTCCCTTCCCCCCTCAATCTGCCCAGGACCCGGAGTTTTGACTGCTGGCTGGTATGTGGCTTCCCCTTATTTATGGCCTGGATGGAGCAGGAGGGTGAGGGCTGGCATGCTGGCTTGTGGCTGAGCTGTCCTCCCCTCCTGTTGCACCCTGGCTGTTGCACCCTGGCGTTGGGTTCGGGAGGCTGGCAGACCTCTCACAGTCCCGCTCTCCTTCCCCCTGTCCTGCCCGTTCCTTTAATCCCCTTCCCTGTCCCGTTCCTTTCATCTCCTGCCCGTTCCGTTAATCTCCTGCCCGTTCCGTTAATCTCCTGCCCGTTCCGTTAATCTCCTGCCCCTTCCTTTCATCCTTTTCTCTGCCCGTTCCTTCAGTCCTCTTACCTGGCCCTGAGCCCCCTTCCCATGCGTGCTCCTTTTGAGCGCGCTTTGCCTCTTTCCCCGTTACTGTCCCCTCCGCTGCAGTGGCGGCCCCCTGGGTGGCTGCTGCTTTTTTTTTTTTGCGGGCTTGCGCAAATGGACGTTTATTAACGTCCATTTGCGTGTCCCTAGCTATTATGCGCGATCACAAGTTGAGCGCGCATCATAGCCGCGGGGTCCCGGTTGCTATTAGCAACCAGGACCCATGCTAATGCCGGACATCGCCGATCGGGCAGATGTCCGGCATTACCTTTTTGGATGCGGCGATCAAAGTTGATCGCCGCATCTGAATGTGTGTATGGGAGTCCCGGCTGCTCAGTCGGGCTGATCGGGACCATCGCGATAAATCGCGATGTCCCGATCAGCTGGAACGCAGCAGGAGGGTCACTTACCTGCCTCCTGCGCGTCCGCTCGTGGATTGATTGCTCCAAGCCTGAAATTCAGGCTTGAGCAATCAATCACCGATGACCCAGATCATTGCCATGTTAACACATGGCAAGTGATCTGTGTTAGGTACTGTGTGTGCAGTGTTGTGGCTCCCTATGGGAGCTATAGCATTACACACACACACACACACACACACACACACACACACACACACACACACACACACACTTATGAAGATCAATTTAACCCTTGCCATTAAACGTTGGATCACTACTCCCCCCCCCGTACATAAAAAATAAATAAAAAATAAATAAATAAATAATAAAAAAATAAATAAATAAATAAATTACTAAATAACTGAATAAATAAAATAAAATGATTAAATAAAATATAAATGTCTGTATTACATCAAGCATATACACCTATACGGTATCGCTGCTTGCGTACATGTCAGTACTATTTAAATATATCTTCGATTGCAGTACTCCTTCAATGGCGTACGCGCCAAAAAAAAATAAAAAGAAAAATAAATAAATAAATAAATAAATAAATAAAAATTCATGAATAAATAAATGAATTATAAAAAAAAAAAAAAAATGTATAAATAAATACATACATAAAAAATTATAAATAATAAATTACAATGATATGAAAAAGTACAAACTATATAGATTTCAATGCACATACGCATGTGGTATCAAGGGCCACGTGCGTCAATGTCCGAACTATCAAGTTATACATCCTCATTTGATTGCATGGTTTGCGGTGTAAGCGCAAATTAATAATTACATATATATATTCTACAGTTCCATATAGCGTATTTTGGTCGCTTTTTATACGTAAAAAAAAAAAAAAAAAAAGAATAAATAATCACAACTCTAATTGACACGACAATGGTACCGCTGTAAACTTCAGATCACGGCACATGGTTCTTGCAGCCACTGCACCCCGAACCCTCCATCACCTCTCCTCTGCTGCTGGTTTCCCGGCGCCATTCCGGGCGGCGGCAGAGTACCCGCAACCAGGTGGTCTCCAGCGTGCCTTGTCCCGCGCCTGCGGTGGTGAAGTGGTTCCTCCATCTTTTGTGCCTTCTCCATCTTCTGGACTTAGTGAGCGTTCTGTTGCGGGGGGCAGTGGTGGCTCTATTTTCGTGCCTGCTCTTGGGGTTTTGGCAGGCCAGTTGTCTTCAGCTGGCTAGGTTGGGTTGGTTCCCTCTCCTTCCCTGGTTAGTGTGCTTATGGCTGTTCAGGGTAGTATCCGCCTTTTGTTCCTGTGTGTTTGGTGGGTTTGGGTCTCGGATATAGGTGTATGTCTATGTTGGTCTCTGGTTGTGAGTTGGGTACGTCTCTTCTTGACGGGGTGCTTTGGTGTGGCTGGATGACCGGGTTTTGTGGACTTAGCTCCTGAGGCTTGTTCCTTATCCTGAATCGGTGGCACCCTGTTACGGTTTTGTTTCTTTTGGTTTTCTCCCCCCTTGGTTTGGTGTTTCTCTCCGTCACTAGTTGTAGTCCCTCTCCGCTGCTCTGTTTGTCCTAGTGTATTGTCTGATGTTTTCTCCTGTTTTGCTCCCGATCTCTGGTAGGCATGGGACTCCTGTATGTCGTGCTGGGTGCTTTAGCTGATGTGGCGGTGGGTAGGTTTTGCTTGGGTTTCAGTTTGTCTTTCCTTGTGGGTTCTTCTGTTTGTGGTGGTTTTTCCAGAGGGGGATTCTCCTGTGCTCTACGCTTGTTGGGGTGTGGTTTGTTGTAGTCTTCCGCATGCCGTGTGGCGTTGGTCTGCAGTTTTCCTGTGTACGGGGAGTGTTTGCATGTTCTCTGTTTTGGTTTCCTCGGGGCTCGCTAGGTGCCCCTGTTCCGGTCCTTGTTGGTTTACTGTATGTTCCGCATGGATTATGGTTCTGGGCGGAGTTTTTTCCTGCAGGTTGTCTCTGGCCACCGAGGGTGTCTGGTATTTGTGCCCCCGCATATGTGCCCCTGGTACGCTATGGGCTGACATTTCGGTTGGTTGGGGTTTTTTCAGGAGTTGGGCAGTGGACTGGCCTGCTTTCAGTTCCCCATTGCAGCGCACGGGGAGCTCGCTTTGTTCTCTGTTGTGGCTGGTTGGGTCGGTTGTTGGTGTGGTGTTTGGTTTTCCAGTGGTGCTGCGGTGGGTTTCTGCCATGCTTGGGGTTTTGTTTGAGCTTTTCCCTTGGTGTTGGTTGTGGGACTTTGGGTGCTTGCTTCGGCAGCTCATGTTTTAGACTTGTAACGTTACTGTGTGGGTTGGCATGGCCCCTGTGCTTGGTTGCGCGCTACTTTTGTGATGCTTTTCTTCTTTTCCGGTGTGTGATTTGAGTGATCAGGGGGCGTGTTTTCTTCCTGTGCTCTGCCTGTTGCATCTAGTGCTTCGCTGTTTGGAGTTACGATTTCTTTCAGGGCTACGCTCCCTGGGGTCGGTATTGGGTGTTGACGTTTTGTCCCGTTTTCTCTGGCTGTAGTTCCGGAGGTTTGCTTGTGCGGCCGGCCCGTGGGTCCTTGGGGAGAGTGGTGTAATTCTTGGTCCGCTTTGGTGGCTCCTGCGGTTTGGTCGCACTCACGGTACGGCGCTTGCGAGTGGTTAGTGTTGGTGTGGAGGCAGGGATGTCTACAGTCGAGGAGGGTCCCGGAGGTTCCAGAGGGTCTGTGGACGGCGGATAAAAACTTGCCCCTTGATGTAACCTTATAAGGCTCTGATGTTTGATTTACTGTTTCGTTTTAATAGGATGTGATAACGGAAGTTATCTGCTGTGTCACCTCTCCTAGGAGTTTCGAGATTTGGGCAGTGTTCTCAGTGTATCCAAATAACATTCTGAGTATGTGATGCTGGGATCTTCACCTGTTAATGTGAATCACCTATAAAAAAAATAAATAAATAAATAAATAAATAAAAAAAAAAAAAAAAAAAAAAAAAAAAAAAAAAATTAAAAGTTGGTTGGCTTTCCCGCTGTGCTGCGATCCAGTGGGGTGCGGTTGGCGCACGGCACATGGCAGGGGGTGATTTTCTTTCTGCTTTGCAGGTGGTGTATACCTAGGGGCTGGGCCCACGAGTGGGTGGCCTTGCTGTCGGCGACCGGTTTTTTCCTATCATTTTTGGGTCGCTTGGTGGCGGCTGCGGGTCGGGTTTTTGGTTTTCGTTTTGCGTAATTTTTCTGATCCGAGATTTTGCGCTAGCTTTTTTCAGGGCTATGTGGTTGGGGCACTTTTTCTTTCTCCTCGTCTCCTTCCATGGGACTTGGGTGTCCGTGTTTTTGGGTGCCTATTTTTTGCGTTTCATGGAAAAAGTTTAAAATAAAAAAAAAAAAAAATAAATAAAATAAAATAAAAAAGGCCCGTCGGTCCGAGACTGTTTAGGCGATCCGGGAGACGCAGCTCGTGCTCCATGACTGTTTTGTGAGTTCGGGGTTTGCTCTCTTTTTGTATCGGGGCCGGCGGAGGTGGATGGGGTTTCCGGAGAGGGTAGCGCTGCACGTGGGGCGCGGGCGTTCTGCATGTTATGTTGCTATTTTCGCCCAGTTTGATCTTTCCCATGTGTGTTTTTGTTTTAAGAGCGGCTTTCCGCAAGGTGGTGCGAGTGCTGCAGCACTCTTCGGTGTATGGGCGAGTCTGAGAGAGAAGTTCACACGGGTTATTTAAAATTAAAAATAAAAAAAAATAAAAAAAAAATAAAAAAATTGAGAAAATTAAAAATTAAAAAAATGGTCCTGGTGGCAGGTACCTCGGATTTCCTGGAGAGGAAATGTGTTGAGCGGATTTCCTGGAGAGGAAATGTGTTGAGCGGATTTCCTGGAGAGGAAATGTGTTGGGCGGATTTCCTGGAGAGGAAATGTGTTGAGCGGATTTCCTGAGGAGGAAATGTTTTGGGTGTGCCGGGGGGCTGAGGTGGCCCCAGGTGTTGGCTATCCAGTTTCTCTTGGGTGGGGGTCGGAGCCCAGTGTAGGGCTAACTGGTCTCCTCCGTGGCGGTAAGAAGACGGTGAAAGCGGGGTCAACCCGGGGTAGACCTCCACACAGGACAGTGTGGCAGCACCTCTCGGGTTGGTAAGAAGCCAATCGGTGTCTTTGTTACAGTTAAATTGTTATTTATATAAGTAATTTTATAAATAAAGCTGTGGCCGATTCCCACCCACGGAAAAGTTAAATTGTTGTTGTATCAGTTATTATTTAATTAATTATTGTAATAAGGGGGAGGGGTAGTTATAGCCTGCTAGGAGCTAATTGTGTCTCAGCAGTCTGGAGGGGCAAGCTGTGCATAACTAGCTTGCCCCCTGACTGGTGAGCAGTTAAGGGGTTAAGAAATGTACAGGCAAGGTTTTTTATCCCCCTCCCCCGCCTGTAAAACTTCCCAGTGGCTACAGTGGTATGTCCCATGGGTGGGGGGGAAGGAGTGCACCAATCAGGGGTTTAAATAGTTTCCCGGGCTTTCAGAGGCCCTCCCCTGGGTATTTATAGCTGTGGTGCCTCCCTTCCCCCCTCAATCTGCCCAGGACCCGGAGTTTTGCCCTCCCTCCCTCCCTTTTTTGTATCTCTGTTTATTGTAAGTCACAGCTTGGCGGTAAGAAGACGGTGAAAGCGGGGTCAACCCGGGGTAGACCTCCACACAGGACAGTGTGGCAGCACCTCTCGGGTTGGTAAGAAGCCAATCGGTGTCTTTGTTACAGTTAAATTGTTATTTATATAAGTAATTTTATAAATAAAGCTGTGGCCGATTCCCACCCACGGAAAAGTTAAATTGTTGTTGTATCAGTTATTATTTAATTAATTATTGTAATAAGGGGGAGGGGTAGTTATAGCCTGCTAGGAGCTAATTGTGTCTCAGCAGTCTTAGAAAATTATCCCCCAGTGTCTCCATCTGCTGGCGGTATTGAATAAGCATTGCTGCACTGATGGGGTATGCATTAGACGAAAAAAAAGAAGAAAAAGAAGAATAATACGCCCAGAAAAGAGGCGAAAAGGAGAAAAACGTAAAAAAACGTGAAAAAAAAGTAAGAGGAAGAGAAGGGAAAAAAAGGTGGAAATGGGTTTAAAAGTGATTTCGGCGGAGAAATATATATATATATATATATATATATATATATATATATATATATATATATGCGCACACACACACATAGATATAAACGTATTCTCCGTTGAGATATTGCAGCCGCTGCTGTGTCCAGGCCCAGGAGCCTTAGCACTGTGCTGTGATGTCACTCAATACCACTGACATCACTAGGTGTAAACAACATCTCTCCTTTGCTGTGTATGTGACTATGGAGCTGTTTGGTGATGTCGTCTATTACGGCCTTCATAGAAGCAACAGGAGATTGTTGCATCCATCTTGAACCCTCAGAACTACAGTGCTATGATGTCACTCACTTCCACAGGCCTTGCAGAGTGTAAACAACAACAACCCAGCTTTGTTGTGTATGTAACCATAGGGATTTGTGATGTCACCTAGAACCTTCACAGCAGCGACAGCTTTATGAGGAGCATCAGCACTGCTCTGCCTGAGCAGAACCATCACCGCCATAGGTTGTCAAATAACCCGGATTTAACCCACACAGGTAAGTCCAATGGGGTGCAGGCATGTCCTCTATGCTTACAGCTTCCCGTGGGTGTTGGTTTGATACCGTTTGGGGACAGCCAAGGAGGCATCTGCAGGCAACAAAGGTAGGTGTGTGCTTGTGTGTGTGTTTCCTATGCAGATCCTAAGCCCAGTGTCACATGCAAGTAGGAGGAGTAAGAAGGGTTCCTGGCAAATCCGGGTTATGGATTGCATTTAAAAAGGCCCCGTGGGAGTGCAATGGGCCCCTGTCTTGCTGCTTAGCAATAATGGTATGGGTTTAGGTTCTGCTGTGTGTACTGGTGGTTGACTGCCCCCCAGCCCAGAGTGTGCATGGAAAATTGTCTGGCAGCCTCCCTGACAGCAAGCAGTGATAGTGCCCATGAAGGGGACCTTGTTGGGCCCGCCCCTTTCACGGTTATCGCTTCTCGGCCTTTTGGCTAAGATCAAGTGTAGTATCTGTTCTTATCAGTTTAATATCTGATACGTCCCCTATCTGGGGACCATATATTAAATGGATTTTTGAGAACGGGGGCCGATTTCGAAGCTTGCTTCCGTCGCCCTATGCATTGACCCGATATGGCAGTATCTTCGGGTACAGTGCACCACCCCCTTACAGGGTTAAAAAGAAAGATTCCTACTTTCATTGCTACCTGCTTGCTGGCTAGCCAGCTAGCCAGCCCTGTGGGCCTTGCTGCTGCTGCAGCCAAAAAACAAAAGGTGGTGCTGCTGCTGCTTCTGCTGCTTCTGCTTCTGCTTGTGTCTGGCCCCTGTTGGAGCGTCCAGGCACAGGACTTCTGCTGCTGCTGACTAAATGGCCTCCTTAATTGGATCATTTGAGTAGCCAGCACACCTGTGCAGGTAGGGCATGACATGATAGGCAGCTGCCTTGATAGCGGGTGGGTGCTGAATGTTCCTAATTGACAAAATAAGATTAATGCTTATGAAGAAATATAAAATCTCATCCCTTCCCCAATATCGCGCCACACCCCTACCCCTTAATTCCCTGGTTGAACGTGATGGACATATGTCTTTTTTCGACCGTACTAACTATGTAACTATGTAACATAACATGGGGGGGGGGGGGGGGGGGGTCTCCTGGCTGTTCACACAGGTGTGTCATTGCTGTACATTGACCATGCATTGCTTCTGTGGTATTGCAAAGGCAAAGACAAATGCTTCCAGCCATCCATTGCACTAATGGATTGGTCATCAGCTGGCTGTCTATGTCCCGCATCAATATAGACCAAAGTACAGAGGGTTAGGCTATGCTATTGTGCACCTACCTGATGCATCAGAAGGTGCGAGGCCCTTGCTAAATTCTGTGCACAGACTTTGAGATCTATGCTTTAGACTGTATCTAAACCTGCTCCAACATGGACTGACATTCTGGCCTACTTTCAGCCGATGCGACTTGTCTGTCGCTGAACAGTCGCTTTTTATGTATTCAGCACCTATGTATAATGTTGTAAAAATGCTCTAGAAGCTAAAGTCGCAGAAATGTCACACATATTTGGCCTGCAACTTTCTGTGCGACAAATTCAGACAGGAAAAATCAGTATAAATCCTTAGAAAATTATCCCCCAGTGTCTCCATCTGCTGGCGGTATTGAATAAGCATTGCTGCACTGATGGGGTATGCATTAGACGAAAAAAAAGAAGAAAAAGAAGAATAATACGCCCAGAAAAGAGGCGAAAAGGAGAAAAACGTAAAAAAACGTGAAAAAAAAGTAAGAGGAAGAGAAGGGAAAAAAAGGTGGAAATGGGTTTAAAAGTGATTTCGGCGGAGAAATATATATATATATATATATATATATATATATATATATATGCGCACACACACACATAGATATAAACGTATTCTCCGTTGAGATATTGCAGCCGCTGCTGTGTCCAGGCCCAGGAGCCTTAGCACTGTGCTGTGATGTCACTCAATACCACTGACATCACTAGGTGTAAACAACATCTCTCCTTTGCTGTGTATGTGACTATGGAGCTGTTTGGTGATGTCGTCTATTACGGCCTTCATAGAAGCAACAGGAGATTGTTGCATCCATCTTGAACCCTCAGAACTACAGTGCTATGATGTCACTCACTTCCACAGGCCTTGCAGAGTGTAAACAACAACAACCCAGCTTTGTTGTGTATGTAACCAAAGGGATTTGTGATGTCACCTAGAACCTTCACAGCAGCGACAGCTTTATGAGGAGCATCAGCACTGCTCTGCCTGAGCAGAACCATCACCGCCATAGGTTGTCAAATAACCCGGATTTAACCCACACAGGTAAGTCCAATGGGGTGCAGGCATGTCCTCTATGCTTACAGCTTCCCGTGGGTGTTGGTTTGATACCGTTTGGGGACAGCCAAGGAGGCATCTGCAGGCAACAAAGGTAGGTGTGTGCTTGTGTGTGTGTTTCCTATGCAGATCCTAAGCCCAGTGTCACATGCAAGTAGGAGGAGTAAGAAGGGTTCCTGGCAAATCCGGGTTATGGATTGCATTTAAAAAGGCCCCGTGGGAGTGCAATGGGCCCCTGTCTTGCTGCTTAGCAATAATGGTATGGGTTTAGGTTCTGCTGTGTGTACTGGTGGTTGACTGCCCCCCAGCCCAGAGTGTGCATGGAAAATTGTCTGGCAGCCTCCCTGACAGCAAGCAGTGATAGTGCCCATGAAGGGGACCTTGTTGGGCCCGCCCCTTTCACGGTTATCGCTTCTCGGCCTTTTGGCTAAGATCAAGTGTAGTATCTGTTCTTATCAGTTTAATATCTGATACGTCCCCTATCTGGGGACCATATATTAAATGGATTTTTGAGAACGGGGGCCGATTTCGAAGCTTGCTTCCGTCGCCCTATGCATTGACCCGATATGGCAGTATCTTCGGGTACAGTGCACCACCCCCTTACAGGGTTAAAAAGAAAGATTCCTACTTTCATTGCTACCTGCTTGCTGGCTAGCCAGCTAGCCAGCCCTGTGGGCCTTGCTGCTGCTGCAGCCAAAAAACAAAAGGTGGTGCTGCTGCTGCTTCTGCTGCTTCTGCTTCTGCTTGTGTCTGGCCCCTGTTGGAGCGTCCAGGCACAGGACTTCTGCTGCTGCTGACTAAATGGCCTCCTTAATTGGATCATTTGAGTAGCCAGCACACCTGTGCAGGTAGGGCATGACATGATAGGCAGCTGCCTTGATAGCGGGTGGGTGCTGAATGTTCCTAATTGACAAAATAAGATTAATGCTTATGAAGAAATATAAAATCTCATCCCTTCCCCAATATCGCGCCACACCCCTACCCCTTAATTCCCTGGTTGAACGTGATGGACATATGTCTTTTTTCGACCGTACTAACTATGTAACTATGTAACATAACATGGGGGGGGGGGGGTCTCCTGGCTGTTCACACAGGTGTGTCATTGCTGTACATTGACCATGCATTGCTTCTGTGGTATTGCAAAGGCAAAGACAAATGCTTCCAGCCATCCATTGCACTAATGGATTGGTCATCAGCTGGCTGTCTATGTCCCGCATCAATATAGACCAAAGTACAGAGGGTTAGGCTATGCTATTGTGCACCTACCTGATGCATCAGAAGGTGCGAGGCCCTTGCTAAATTCTGTGCACAGACTTTGAGATCTATGCTTTAGACTGTATCTAAACCTGCTCCAACATGGACTGACATTCTGGCCTACTTTCAGCCGATGCGACTTGTCTGTCGCTGAACAGTCGCTTTTTATGTATTCAGCACCTATGTATAATGTTGTAAAAATGCTCTAGAAGCTAAAGTCGCAGAAATGTCACACATATTTGGCCTGCAACTTTCTGTGCGACAAATTCAGACAGGAAAAATCAGTATAAATCCTTAGAAAATTATCCCCCAGTGTCTCCATCTGCTGGCGGTATTGAATAAGCATTGCTGCACTGATGGGGTATGCATTAGACGAAAAAAAAGAAGAAAAAGAAGAATAATACGCCCAGAAAAGAAGCGAAAAGGAGAAAAACGTAAAAAAACGTGAAAAAAAAGTAAGAGGAAGAGAAGGGAAAAAAAGGTGGAAATGGGTTTAAAAGTGATTTCGGCGGAGAAATATATATATATATATATATATATATATATATATATATATATATATATGCGCACACACACACATAGATATAAACGTATTCTCCGTTGAGATATTGCAGCCGCTGCTGTGTCCAGGCCCAGGAGCCTTAGCACTGTGCTGTGATGTCACTCAATACCACTGACATCACTAGGTGTAAACAACATCTCTCCTTTGCTGTGTATGTGACTATGGAGCTGTTTGGTGATGTCGTCTATTACGGCCTTCATAGAAGCAACAGGAGATTGTTGCATCCATCTTGAACCCTCAGAACTACAGTGCTATGATGTCACTCACTTCCACAGGCCTTGCAGAGTGTAAACAACAACAACCCAGCTTTGTTGTGTATGTAACCAAAGGGATTTGTGATGTCACCTAGAACCTTCACAGCAGCGACAGCTTTATGAGGAGCATCAGCACTGCTCTGCCTGAGCAGAACCATCACCGCCATAGGTTGTCAAATAACCCGGATTTAACCCACACAGGTAAGTCCAATGGGGTGCAGGCATGTCCTCTATGCTTACAGCTTCCCGTGGGTGTTGGTTTGATACCGTTTGGGGACAGCCAAGGAGGCATCTGCAGGCAACAAAGGTAGGTGTGTGCTTGTGTGTGTGTTTCCTATGCAGATCCTAAGCCCAGTGTCACATGCAAGTAGGAGGAGTAAGAAGGGTTCCTGGCAAATCCGGGTTATGGATTGCATTTAAAAAGGCCCCGTGGGAGTGCAATGGGCCCCTGTCTTGCTGCTTAGCAATAATGGTATGGGTTTAGGTTCTGCTGTGTGTACTGGTGGTTGACTGCCCCCCAGCCCAGAGTGTGCATGGAAAATTGTCTGGCAGCCTCCCTGACAGCAAGCAGTGATAGTGCCCATGAAGGGGACCTTGTTGGGCCCGCCCCTTTCACGGTTATCGCTTCTCGGCCTTTTGGCTAAGATCAAGTGTAGTATCTGTTCTTATCAGTTTAATATCTGATACGTCCCCTATCTGGGGACCATATATTAAATGGATTTTTGAGAACGGGGGCCGATTTCGAAGCTTGCTTCCGTCGCCCTATGCATTGACCCGATATGGCAGTATCTTCGGGTACAGTGCACCACCCCCTTACAGGGTTAAAAAGAAAGATTCCTACTTTCATTGCTACCTGCTTGCTGGCTAGCCAGCTAGCCAGCCCTGTGGGCCTTGCTGCTGCTGCAGCCAAAAAACAAAAGGTGGTGCTGCTGCTGCTTCTGCTTCTGCTTGTGTCTGGCCCCTGTTGGAGCGTCCAGGCACAGGACTTCTGCTGCTGCTGACTAAATGGCCTCCTTAATTGGATCATTTGAGTAGCCAGCACACCTGTGCAGGTAGGGCATGACATGATAGGCAGCTGCCTTGATAGCGGGTGGGTGCTGAATGTTCCTAATTGACAAAATAAGATTAATGCTTATGAAGAAATATAAAATCTCATCCCTTCCCCAATATCGCGCCACACCCCTACCCCTTAATTCCCTGGTTGAACGTGATGGACATATGTCTTTTTTCGACCGTACTAACTATGTAACTATGTAACATAACATGGGGGGGGGGGGGGGGGGGGTCTCCTGGCTGTTCACCACAGGTGTGTCATTGCTGTACATTGACCATGCATTGCTTCTGTGGTATTGCAAAGGCAAAGACAAATGCTTCCAGCCATCCATTGCACTAATGGATTGGTCATCAGCTGGCTGTCTATGTCCCGCATCAATATAGACCAAAGTACAGAGGGTTAGGCTATGCTATTGTGCACCTACCTGATGCATCAGAAGGTGCGAGGCCCTTGCTAAATTCTGTGCACAGACTTTGAGATCTATGCTTTAGACTGTATCTAAACCTGCTCCAACATGGACTGACATTCTGGCCTACTTTCAGCCGATGCGACTTGTCTGTCGCTGAACAGTCGCTTTTTATGTATTCAGCACCTATGTATAATGTTGTAAAAATGCTCTAGAAGCTAAAGTCGCAGAAATGTCACACATATTTGGCCTGCAACTTTCTGTGCGACAAATTCAGACAGGAAAAATCAGTATAAATCCTTAGAAAATTATCCCCCAGTGTCTCCATCTGCTGGCGGTATTGAATAAGCATTGCTGCACTGATGGGGTATGCATTAGACGAAAAAAAAGAAGAAAAAGAAGAATAATACGCCCAGAAAAGAGGCGAAAAGGAGAAAAACGTAAAAAAACGTGAAAAAAAAGTAAGAGGAAGAGAAGGGAAAAAAAGGTGGAAATGGGTTTAAAAGTGATTTCGGCGGAGAAATATATATATATATATATATATATATATATATATATATATGCGCACACACACACATAGATATAAACGTATTCTCCGTTGAGATATTGCAGCCGCTGCTGTGTCCAGGCCCAGGAGCCTTAGCACTGTGCTGTGATGTCACTCAATACCACTGACATCACTAGGTGTAAACAACATCTCTCCTTTGCTGTGTATGTGACTATGGAGCTGTTTGGTGATGTCGTCTATTACGGCCTTCATAGAAGCAACAGGAGATTGTTGCATCCATCTTGAACCCTCAGAACTACAGTGCTATGATGTCACTCACTTCCACAGGCCTTGCAGAGTGTAAACAACAACAACCCAGCTTTGTTGTGTATGTAACCAAAGGGATTTGTGATGTCACCTAGAACCTTCACAGCAGCGACAGCTTTATGAGGAGCATCAGCACTGCTCTGCCTGAGCAGAACCATCACCGCCATAGGTTGTCAAATAACCCGGATTTAACCCACACAGGTAAGTCCAATGGGGTGCAGGCATGTCCTCTATGCTTACAGCTTCCCGTGGGTGTTGGTTTGATACCGTTTGGGGACAGCCAAGGAGGCATCTGCAGGCAACAAAGGTAGGTGTGTGCTTGTGTGTGTGTTTCCTATGCAGATCCTAAGCCCAGTGTCACATGCAAGTAGGAGGAGTAAGAAGGGTTCCTGGCAAATCCGGGTTATGGATTGCATTTAAAAAGGCCCCGTGGGAGTGCAATGGGCCCCTGTCTTGCTGCTTAGCAATAATGGTATGGGTTTAGGTTCTGCTGTGTGTACTGGTGGTTGACTGCCCCCCAGCCCAGAGTGTGCATGGAAAATTGTCTGGCAGCCTCCCTGACAGCAAGCAGTGATAGTGCCCATGAAGGGGACCTTGTTGGGCCCGCCCCTTTCACGGTTATCGCTTCTCGGCCTTTTGGCTAAGATCAAGTGTAGTATCTGTTCTTATCAGTTTAATATCTGATACGTCCCCTATCTGGGGACCATATATTAAATGGATTTTTGAGAACGGGGGCCGATTTCGAAGCTTGCTTCCGTCGCCCTATGCATTGACCCGATATGGCAGTATCTTCGGGTACAGTGCACCACCCCCTTACAGGGTTAAAAAGAAAGATTCCTACTTTCATTGCTACCTGCTTGCTGGCTAGCCAGCTAGCCAGCCCTGTGGGCCTTGCTGCTGCTGCAGCCAAAAAACAAAAGGTGGTGCTGCTGCTGCTTCTGCTGCTTCTGCTTCTGCTTGTGTCTGGCCCCTGTTGGAGCGTCCAGGCACAGGACTTCTGCTGCTGCTGACTAAATGGCCTCCTTAATTGGATCATTTGAGTAGCCAGCACACCTGTGCAGGTAGGGCATGACATGATAGGCAGCTGCCTTGATAGCGGGTGGGTGCTGAATGTTCCTAATTGACAAAATAAGATTAATGCTTATGAAGAAATATAAAATCTCATCCCTTCCCCAATATCGCGCCACACCCCTACCCCTTAATTCCCTGGTTGAACGTGATGGACATATGTCTTTTTTCGACCGTACTAACTATGTAACTATGTAACATAACATGGGGGGGGTCTCCTGGCTGTTCACACAGGTGTGTCATTGCTGTACATTGACCATGCATTGCTTCTGTGGTATTGCAAAGGCAAAGACAAATGCTTCCAGCCATCCATTGCACTAATGGATTGGTCATCAGCTGGCTGTCTATGTCCCGCATCAATATAGACCAAAGTACAGAGGGTTAGGCTATGCTATTGTGCACCTACCTGATGCATCAGAAGGTGCGAGGCCCTTGCTAAATTCTGTGCACAGACTTTGAGATCTATGCTTTAGACTGTATCTAAACCTGCTCCAACATGGACTGACATTCTGGCCTACTTTCAGCCGATGCGACTTGTCTGTCGCTGAACAGTCGCTTTTTATGTATTCAGCACCTATGTATAATGTTGTAAAAATGCTCTAGAAGCTAAAGTCGCAGAAATGTCAGACATATTTGGCCTGCAACTTTCTGTGCGACAAATTCAGACAGGAAAAATCAGTATAAATCCTTAGAAAATTATCCCCCAGTGTCTCCATCTGCTGGCGGTATTGAATAAGCATTGCTGCACTGATGGGGTATGCATTAGACGAAAAAAAAGAAGAAAAAGAAGAATAATACGCCCAGAAAAGAGGCGAAAAGGAGAAAAACGTAAAAAAACGTGAAAAAAAAGTAAGAGGAAGAGAAGGGAAAAAAAGGTGGAAATGGGTTTAAAAGTGATTTCGGCGGAGAAATATATATATATATATATATATATATATATATATATATATATATATATATATGCGCACACACACACATAGATATAAACGTATTCTCCGTTGAGATATTGCAGCCGCTGCTGTGTCCAGGCCCAGGAGCCTTAGCACTGTGCTGTGATGTCACTCAATACCACTGACATCACTAGGTGTAAACAACATCTCTCCTTTGCTGTGTATGTGACTATGGAGCTGTTTGGTGATGTCGTCTATTACGGCCTTCATAGAAGCAACAGGAGATTGTTGCATCCATCTTGAACCCTCAGAACTACAGTGCTATGATGTCACTCACTTCCACAGGCCTTGCAGAGTGTAAACAACAACAACCCAGCTTTGTTGTGTATGTAACCAAAGGGATTTGTGATGTCACCTAGAACCTTCACAGCAGCGACAGCTTTATGAGGAGCATCAGCACTGCTCTGCCTGAGCAGAACCATCACCGCCATAGGTTGTCAAATAACCCGGATTTAACCCACACAGGTAAGTCCAATGGGGTGCAGGCATGTCCTCTATGCTTACAGCTTCCCGTGGGTGTTGGTTTGATACCGTTTGGGGACAGCCAAGGAGGCATCTGCAGGCAACAAAGGTAGGTGTGTGCTTGTGTGTGTGTTTCCTATGCAGATCCTAAGCCCAGTGTCACATGCAAGTAGGAGGAGTAAGAAGGGTTCCTGGCAAATCCGGGTTATGGATTGCATTTAAAAAGGCCCCGTGGGAGTGCAATGGGCCCCTGTCTTGCTGCTTAGCAATAATGGTATGGGTTTAGGTTCTGCTGTGTGTACTGGTGGTTGACTGCCCCCCAGCCCAGAGTGTGCATGGAAAATTGTCTGGCAGCCTCCCTGACAGCAAGCAGTGATAGTGCCCATGAAGGGGACCTTGTTGGGCCCGCCCCTTTCACGGTTATCGCTTCTCGGCCTTTTGGCTAAGATCAAGTGTAGTATCTGTTCTTATCAGTTTAATATCTGATACGTCCCCTATCTGGGGACCATATATTAAATGGATTTTTGAGAACGGGGGCCGATTTCGAAGCTTGCTTCCGTCGCCCTATGCATTGACCCGATATGGCAGTATCTTCGGGTACAGTGCACCACCCCCTTACAGGGTTAAAAAGAAAGATTCCTACTTTCATTGCTACCTGCTTGCTGGCTAGCCAGCTAGCCAGCCCTGTGGGCCTTGCTGCTGCTGCAGCCAAAAAACAAAAGGTGGTGCTGCTGCTGCTTCTTCTGCTTCTGCTTGTGTCTGGCCCCTGTTGGAGCGTCCAGGCACAGGACTTCTGCTGCTGCTGACTAAATGGCCTCCTTAATTGGATCATTTGAGTAGCCAGCACACCTGTGCAGGTAGGGCATGACATGATAGGCAGCTGCCTTGATAGCGGGTGGGTGCTGAATGTTCCTAATTGACAAAATAAGATTAATGCTTATGAAGAAATATAAAATCTCATCCCTTCCCCAATATCGCGCCACACCCCTACCCCTTAATTCCCTGGTTGAACGTGATGGACATATGTCTTTTTTCGACCGTACTAACTATGTAACTATGTAACATAACATGGGGGGGGGGGGGGGGGTCTCCTGGCTGTTCACACAGGTGTGTCATTGCTGTACATTGACCATGCATTGCTTCTGTGGTATTGCAAAGGCAAAGACAAATGCTTCCAGCCATCCATTGCACTAATGGATTGGTCATCAGCTGGCTGTCTATGTCCCGCATCAATATAGACCAAAGTACAGAGGGTTAGGCTATGCTATTGTGCACCTACCTGATGCATCAGAAGGTGCGAGGCCCTTGCTAAATTCTGTGCACAGACTTTGAGATCTATGCTTTAGACTGTATCTAAACCTGCTCCAACATGGACTGACATTCTGGCCTACTTTCAGCCGATGCGACTTGTCTGTCGCTGAACAGTCGCTTTTTATGTATTCAGCACCTATGTATAATGTTGTAAAAATGCTCTAGAAGCTAAAGTCGCAGAAATGTCACACATATTTGGCCTGCAACTTTCTGTGCGACAAATTCAGACAGGAAAAATCAGTATAAATCCTTAGAAAATTATCCCCCAGTGTCTCCATCTGCTGGCGGTATTGAATAAGCATTGCTGCACTGATGGGGTATGCATTAGACGAAAAAAAAGAAGAAAAAGAAGAATAATACGCCCAGAAAAGAGGCGAAAAGGAGAAAAACGTAAAAAAACGTGAAAAAAAAGTAAGAGGAAGAGAAGGGAAAAAAAGGTGGAAATGGGTTTAAAAGTGATTTCGGCGGAGAAATATATATATATATATATATATATATATATATATATATATATATATATGCGCACACACACACATAGATATAAACGTATTCTCCGTTGAGATATTGCAGCCGCTGCTGTGTCCAGGCCCAGGAGCCTTAGCACTGTGCTGTGATGTCACTCAATACCACTGACATCACTAGGTGTAAACAACATCTCTCCTTTGCTGTGTATGTGACTATGGAGCTGTTTGGTGATGTCGTCTATTACGGCCTTCATAGAAGCAACAGGAGATTGTTGCATCCATCTTGAACCCTCAGAACTACAGTGCTATGATGTCACTCACTTCCACAGGCCTTGCAGAGTGTAAACAACAACAACCCAGCTTTGTTGTGTATGTAACCAAAGGGATTTGTGATGTCACCTAGAACCTTCACAGCAGCGACAGCTTTATGAGGAGCATCAGCACTGCTCTGCCTGAGCAGAACCATCACCGCCATAGGTTGTCAAATAACCCGGATTTAACCCACACAGGTAAGTCCAATGGGGTGCAGGCATGTCCTCTATGCTTACAGCTTCCCGTGGGTGTTGGTTTGATACCGTTTGGGGACAGCCAAGGAGGCATCTGCAGGCAACAAAGGTAGGTGTGTGCTTGTGTGTGTGTTTCCTATGCAGATCCTAAGCCCAGTGTCACATGCAAGTAGGAGGAGTAAGAAGGGTTCCTGGCAAATCCGGGTTATGGATTGCATTTAAAAAGGCCCCGTGGGAGTGCAATGGGCCCCTGTCTTGCTGCTTAGCAATAATGGTATGGGTTTAGGTTCTGCTGTGTGTACTGGTGGTTGACTGCCCCCCAGCCCAGAGTGTGCATGGAAAATTGTCTGGCAGCCTCCCTGACAGCAAGCAGTGATAGTGCCCATGAAGGGGACCTTGTTGGGCCCGCCCCTTTCACGGTTATCGCTTCTCGGCCTTTTGGCTAAGATCAAGTGTAGTATCTGTTCTTATCAGTTTAATATCTGATACGTCCCCTATCTGGGGACCATATATTAAATGGATTTTTGAGAACGGGGGCCGATTTCGAAGCTTGCTTCCGTCGCCCTATGCATTGACCCGATATGGCAGTATCTTCGGGTACAGTGCACCACCCCCTTACAGGGTTAAAAAGAAAGATTCCTACTTTCATTGCTACCTGCTTGCTGGCTAGCCAGCTAGCCAGCCCTGTGGGCCTTGCTGCTGCTGCTGCAGCCAAAAAACAAAAGGTGGTGCTGCTGCTGCTTCTGCTGCTTCTGCTTCTGCTTGTGTCTGGCCCCTGTTGGAGCGTCCAGGCACAGGACTTCTGCTGCTGCTGACTAAATGGCCTCCTTAATTGGATCATTTGAGTAGCCAGCACACCTGTGCAGGTAGGGCATGACATGATAGGCAGCTGCCTTGATAGCGGGTGGGTGCTGAATGTTCCTAATTGACAAAATAAGATTAATGCTTATGAAGAAATATAAAATCTCATCCCTTCCCCAATATCGCGCCACACCCCTACCCCTTAATTCCCTGGTTGAACGTGATGGACATATGTCTTTTTTCGACCGTACTAACTATGTAACTATGTAACATAACATGGGGGGGGGGGGGGGGGGTCTCCTGGCTGTTCACACAGGTGTGTCATTGCTGTACATTGACCATGCATTGCTTCTGTGGTATTGCAAAGGCAAAGACAAATGCTTCCAGCCATCCATTGCACTAATGGATTGGTCATCAGCTGGCTGTCTATGTCCCGCATCAATATAGACCAAAGTACAGAGGGTTAGGCTATGCTATTGTGCACCTACCTGATGCATCAGAAGGTGCGAGGCCCTTGCTAAATTCTGTGCACAGACTTTGAGATCTATGCTTTAGACTGTATCTAAACCTGCTCCAACATGGACTGACATTCTGGCCTACTTTCAGCCGATGCGACTTGTCTGTCGCTGAACAGTCGCTTTTTATGTATTCAGCACCTATGTATAATGTTGTAAAAATGCTCTAGAAGCTAAAGTCGCAGAAATGTCACACATATTTGGCCTGCAACTTTCTGTGCGACAAATTCAGACAGGAAAAATCAGTATAAATCCTTAGAAAATTATCCCCCAGTGTCTCCATCTGCTGGCGGTATTGAATAAGCATTGCTGCACTGATGGGGTATGCATTAGACGAAAAAAAAGAAGAAAAAGAAGAATAATACGCCCAGAAAAGAGGCGAAAAGGAGAAAAACGTAAAAAAACGTGAAAAAAAAGTAAGAGGAAGAGAAGGGAAAAAAAGGTGGAAATGGGTTTAAAAGTGATTTCGGCGGAGAAATATATATATATATATATATATATATATATATATATATATGCGCACACACACACATAGATATAAACGTATTCTCCGTTGAGATATTGCAGCCGCTGCTGTGTCCAGGCCCAGGAGCCTTAGCACTGTGCTGTGATGTCACTCAATACCACTGACATCACTAGGTGTAAACAACATCTCTCCTTTGCTGTGTATGTGACTATGGAGCTGTTTGGTGATGTCGTCTATTACGGCCTTCATAGAAGCAACAGGAGATTGTTGCATCCATCTTGAACCCTCAGAACTACAGTGCTATGATGTCACTCACTTCCACAGGCCTTGCAGAGTGTAAACAACAACAACCCAGCTTTGTTGTGTATGTAACCAAAGGGATTTGTGATGTCACCTAGAACCTTCACAGCAGCGACAGCTTTATGAGGAGCATCAGCACTGCTCTGCCTGAGCAGAACCATCACCGCCATAGGTTGTCAAATAACCCGGATTTAACCCACACAGGTAAGTCCAATGGGGTGCAGGCATGTCCTCTATGCTTACAGCTTCCCGTGGGTGTTGGTTTGATACCGTTTGGGGACAGCCAAGGAGGCATCTGCAGGCAACAAAGGTAGGTGTGTGCTTGTGTGTGTGTTTCCTATGCAGATCCTAAGCCCAGTGTCACATGCAAGTAGGAGGAGTAAGAAGGGTTCCTGGCAAATCCGGGTTATGGATTGCATTTAAAAAGGCCCCGTGGGAGTGCAATGGGCCCCTGTCTTGCTGCTTAGCAATAATGGTATGGGTTTAGGTTCTGCTGTGTGTACTGGTGGTTGACTGCCCCCCAGCCCAGAGTGTGCATGGAAAATTGTCTGGCAGCCTCCCTGACAGCAAGCAGTGATAGTGCCCATGAAGGGGACCTTGTTGGGCCCGCCCCTTTCACGGTTATCGCTTCTCGGCCTTTTGGCTAAGATCAAGTGTAGTATCTGTTCTTATCAGTTTAATATCTGATACGTCCCCTATCTGGGGACCATATATTAAATGGATTTTTGAGAACGGGGGCCGATTTCGAAGCTTGCTTCCGTCGCCCTATGCATTGACCCGATATGGCAGTATCTTCGGGTACAGTGCACCACCCCCTTACAGGGTTAAAAAGAAAGATTCCTACTTTCATTGCTACCTGCTTGCTGGCTAGCCAGCTAGCCAGCCCTGTGGGCCTTGCTGCTGCTGCAGCCAAAAAACAAAAGGTGGTGCTGCTGCTGCTTCTGCTGCTTCTGCTTCTGCTTGTGTCTGGCCCCTGTTGGAGCGTCCAGGCACAGGACTTCTGCTGCTGCTGACTAAATGGCCTCCTTAATTGGATCATTTGAGTAGCCAGCACACCTGTGCAGGTAGGGCATGACATGATAGGCAGCTGCCTTGATAGCGGGTGGGTGCTGAATGTTCCTAATTGACAAAATAAGATTAATGCTTATGAAGAAATATAAAATCTCATCCCTTCCCCAATATCGCGCCACACCCCTACCCCTTAATTCCCTGGTTGAACGTGATGGACATATGTCTTTTTTCGACCGTACTAACTATGTAACTATGTAACATAACATGGGGGGGGGGGGGGGGGGTCTCCTGGCTGTTCACACAGGTGTGTCATTGCTGTACATTGACCATGCATTGCTTCTGTGGTATTGCAAAGGCAAAGACAAATGCTTCCAGCCATCCATTGCACTAATGGATTGGTCATCAGCTGGCTGTCTATGTCCCGCATCAATATAGACCAAAGTACAGAGGGTTAGGCTATGCTATTGTGCACCTACCTGATGCATCAGAAGGTGCGAGGCCCTTGCTAAATTCTGTGCACAGACTTTGAGATCTATGCTTTAGACTGTATCTAAACCTGCTCCAACATGGACTGACATTCTGGCCTACTTTCAGCCGATGCGACTTGTCTGTCGCTGAACAGTCGCTTTTTATGTATTCAGCACCTATGTATAATGTTGTAAAAATGCTCTAGAAGCTAAAGTCGCAGAAATGTCACACATATTTGGCCTGCAACTTTCTGTGCGACAAATTCAGACAGGAAAAATCAGTATAAATCCTTAGAAAATTATCCCCCAGTGTCTCCATCTGCTGGCGGTATTGAATAAGCATTGCTGCACTGATGGGGTATGCATTAGACGAAAAAAAAGAAGAAAAAGAAGAATAATACGCCCAGAAAAGAGGCGAAAAGGAGAAAAACGTAAAAAAACGTGAAAAAAAAGTAAGAGGAAGAGAAGGGAAAAAAAGGTGGAAATGGGTTTAAAAGTGATTTCGGCGGAGAAATATATATATATATATATATATATATATATATATATGCGCACACACACACATAGATATAAACGTATTCTCCGTTGAGATATTGCAGCCGCTGCTGTGTCCAGGCCCAGGAGCCTTAGCACTGTGCTGTGATGTCACTCAATACCACTGACATCACTAGGTGTAAACAACATCTCTCCTTTGCTGTGTATGTGACTATGGAGCTGTTTGGTGATGTCGTCTATTACGGCCTTCATAGAAGCAACAGGAGATTGTTGCATCCATCTTGAACCCTCAGAACTACAGTGCTATGATGTCACTCACTTCCACAGGCCTTGCAGAGTGTAAACAACAACAACCCAGCTTTGTTGTGTATGTAACCAAAGGGATTTGTGATGTCACCTAGAACCTTCACAGCAGCGACAGCTTTATGAGGAGCATCAGCACTGCTCTGCCTGAGCAGAACCATCACCGCCATAGGTTGTCAAATAACCCGGATTTAACCCACACAGGTAAGTCCAATGGGGTGCAGGCATGTCCTCTATGCTTACAGCTTCCCATGGGTGTTGGTTTGATACCGTTTGGGGACAGCCAAGGAGGCATCTGCAGGCAACAAAGGTAGGTGTGTGCTTGTGTGTGTGTTTCCTATGCAGATCCTAAGCCCAGTGTCACATGCAAGTAGGAGGAGTAAGAAGGGTTCCTGGCAAATCCGGGTTATGGATTGCATTTAAAAAGGCCCCGTGGGAGTGCAATGGGCCCCTGTCTTGCTGCTTAGCAATAATGGTATGGGTTTAGGTTCTGCTGTGTGTACTGGTGGTTGACTGCCCCCCAGCCCAGAGTGTGCATGGAAAATTGTCTGGCAGCCTCCCTGACAGCAAGCAGTGATAGTGCCCATGAAGGGGACCTTGTTGGGCCCGCCCCTTTCACGGTTATCGCTTCTCGGCCTTTTGGCTAAGATCAAGTGTAGTATCTGTTCTTATCAGTTTAATATCTGATACGTCCCCTATCTGGGGACCATATATTAAATGGATTTTTGAGAACGGGGGCCGATTTCGAAGCTTGCTTCCGTCGCCCTATGCATTGACCCGATATGGCAGTATCTTCGGGTACAGTGCACCACCCCCTTACAGGGTTAAAAAGAAAGATTCCTACTTTCATTGCTACCTGCTTGCTGGCTAGCCAGCTAGCCAGCCCTGTGGGCCTTGCTGCTGCTGCAGCCAAAAAACAAAAGGTGGTGCTGCTGCTGCTTCTGCTGCTTCTGCTTCTGCTTGTGTCTGGCCCCTGTTGGAGCGTCCAGGCACAGGACTTCTGCTGCTGCTGACTAAATGGCCTCCTTAATTGGATCATTTGAGTAGCCAGCACACCTGTGCAGGTAGGGCATGACATGATAGGCAGCTGCCTTGATAGCGGGTGGGTGCTGAATGTTCCTAATTGACAAAATAAGATTAATGCTTATGAAGAAATATAAAATCTCATCCCTTCCCCAATATCGCGCCACACCCCTACCCCTTAATTCCCTGGTTGAACGTGATGGACATATGTCTTTTTTCGACCGTACTAACTATGTAACTATGTAACATAACATGGGGGGGGGGGGGGGGGGGGGTCTCCTGGCTGTTCACACAGGTGTGTCATTGCTGTACATTGACCATGCATTGCTTCTGTGGTATTGCAAAGGCAAAGACAAATGCTTCCAGCCATCCATTGCACTAATGGATTGGTCATGAGCTGGCTGTCTATGTCCCGCATCAATATAGACCAAAGTACAGAGGGTTAGGCTATGCTATTGTGCACCTACCTGATGCATCAGAAGGTGCAAGGCCCTTGCTAAATTCTGTGCACAGACTTTGAGATCTATGCTTTAGACTGTATCTAAACCTGCTCCAACATGGACTGACATTCTGGCCTACTTTCAGCCGATGCGACTTGTCTGTCGCTGAACAGTCGCTTTTTATGTATTCAGCACCTATGTATAATGTTGTAAAAATGCTCTAGAAGCTAAAGTCGCAGAAATGTCACACATATTTGGCCTGCAACTTTCTGTGCGACAAATTCAGACAGGAAAAATCAGTATAAATCCTTAGAAAATTATCCCCCAGTGTCTCCATCTGCTGGCGGTATTGAATAAGCATTGCTGCACTGATGGGGTATGCATTAGACGAAAAAAAAGAAGAAAAAGAAGAATAATACGCCCAGAAAAGAGGCGAAAAGGAGAAAAACGTAAAAAAACGTGAAAAAAAAGTAAGAGGAAGAGAAGGGAAAAAAAGGTGGAAATGGGTTTAAAAGTGATTTCGGCGGAGAAATATATATATATATATATATATATATATATATATATATATATATGCGCACACACACACATAGATATAAACGTATTCTCCGTTGAGATATTGCAGCCGCTGCTGTGTCCAGGCCCAGGAGCCTTAGCACTGTGCTGTGATGTCACTCAATACCACTGACATCACTAGGTGTAAACAACATCTCTCCTTTGCTGTGTATGTGACTATGGAGCTGTTTGGTGATGTCGTCTATTACGGCCTTCATAGAAGCAACAGGAGATTGTTGCATCCATCTTGAACCCTCAGAACTACAGTGCTATGATGTCACTCACTTCCACAGGCCTTGCAGAGTGTAAACAACAACAACCCAGCTTTGTTGTGTATGTAACCAAAGGGATTTGTGATGTCACCTAGAACCTTCACAGCAGCGACAGCTTTATGAGGAGCATCAGCACTGCTCTGCCTGAGCAGAACCATCACCGCCATAGGTTGTCAAATAACCCGGATTTAACCCACACAGGTAAGTCCAATGGGGTGCAGGCATGTCCTCTATGCTTACAGCTTCCCGTGGGTGTTGGTTTGATACCGTTTGGGGACAGCCAAGGAGGCATCTGCAGGCAACAAAGGTAGGTGTGTGCTTGTGTGTGTGTTTCCTATGCAGATCCTAAGCCCAGTGTCACATGCAAGTAGGAGGAGTAAGAAGGGTTCCTGGCAAATCCGGGTTATGGATTGCATTTAAAAAGGCCCCGTGGGAGTGCAATGGGCCCCTGTCTTGCTGCTTAGCAATAATGGTATGGGTTTAGGTTCTGCTGTGTGTACTGGTGGTTGACTGCCCCCCAGCCCAGAGTGTGCATGGAAAATTGTCTGGCAGCCTCCCTGACAGCAAGCAGTGATAGTGCCCATGAAGGGGACCTTGTTGGGCCCGCCCCTTTCACGGTTATCGCTTCTCGGCCTTTTGGCTAAGATCAAGTGTAGTATCTGTTCTTATCAGTTTAATATCTGATACGTCCCCTATCTGGGGACCATATATTAAATGGATTTTTGAGAACGGGGGCCGATTTCGAAGCTTGCTTCCGTCGCCCTATGCATTGACCCGATATGGCAGTATCTTCGGGTACAGTGCACCACCCCCTTACAGGGTTAAAAAGAAAGATTCCTACTTTCATTGCTACCTGCTTGCTGGCTAGCCAGCTAGCCAGCCCTGTGGGCCTTGCTGCTGCTGCAGCCAAAAAACAAAAGGTGGTGCTGCTGCTGCTGCTTCTGCTGCTTCTGCTTGTGTCTGGCCGCTGTTGGAGCGTCCAGGCACAGGACTTCTGCTGCTGCTGACTAAATGGCCTCCTTAATTGGATCATTTGAGTAGCCAGCACACCTGTGCAGGTAGGGCATGACATGATAGGCAGCTGCCTTGATAGCGGGTGGGTGCTGAATGTTCCTAATTGACAAAATAAGATTAATGCTTATGAAGAAATATAAAATCTCATCCCTTCCCCAATATCGCGCCACACCCCTACCCCTTAATTCCCTGGTTGAACTTGATGGACATATGTCTTTTTTCGACCGTACTAACTATGTAACTATGTAACATAACATGGGGGGGGGGTCTCCTGGCTGTTCACACAGGTGTGTCATTGCTGTACATTGACCATGCATTGCTTCTGTGGTATTGCAAAGGCAAAGACAAATGCTTCCAGCCATCCATTGCACTAATGGATTGGTCATCAGCTGGCTGTCTATGTCCCGCATCAATATAGACCAAAGTACAGAGGGTTAGGCTATGCTATTGTGCACCTACCTGATGCATCAGAAGGTGCGAGGCCCTTGCTAAATTCTGTGCACAGACTTTGAGATCTATACTTTAGACTGTATCTAAACCTGCTCCAACATGGACTGACATTCTGGCCTACTTTCAGCCGATGCGACTTGTCTGTCGCTGAACAGTCGCTTTTTATGTATTCAGCACCTATGTATAATGTTGTAAAAATGCTCTAGAAGCTAAAGTCGCAGAAATGTCACACATATTTGGCCTGCAACTTTCTGTGCGACAAATTCAGACAGGAAAAATCAGTATAAATCCTTAGAAAATTATCCCCCAGTGTCTCCATCTGCTGGCGGTATTGAATAAGCATTGCTGCACTGATGGGGTATGCATTAGACGAAAAAAAAGAAGAAAAAGAAGAATAATACGCCCAGAAAAGAGGCGAAAAGGAGAAAAACGTAAAAAAACGTGAAAAAAAAGTAAGAGGAAGAGAAGGGAAAAAAAGGTGGAAATGGGTTTAAAAGTGATTTCGGCGGAGAAATATATATATATATATATATATATATATATATATATATATATATACGCGCACACACACACATATATATAAACGTATTCTCCGTTGAGATATTGCAGCCGCTGCTGTGTCCAGGCCCAGGAGCCTTAGCACTGTGCTGTGATGTCACTCAATACCACTGACATCACTAGGTGTAAACAACATCTCTCCTTTGCTGTGTATGTGACTATGGAGCTGTTTGGTGATGTCGTCTATTATGGCCTTCATAGAAGCAACAGGAGATTGTTGCATCCATCTAGAACCCTCAGAACTACAGTGCTATGATGTCACTCACTTCCACAGGCCTTGCAGAGTGTAAACAACAACAACCCAGCTTTGTTGTGTATGTAACCATAGGGATTTGTGATGTCACCTAGAACCTTCACAGCAGCGACAGCTTTATGAGGAGCATCAGCACTGCTCTGCCTGAGCAGAACCATCACCGCCATAGGTTGTCAAATAACCCGGGTTTAACCCACACAGGTAAGTCCAATGGGGTGCAGGCATGTCCTCTATGCTTACAGCTTCCCGTGGGTGTTGGTTTGATACCGTTTGGGGACAGCCAAGGAGGCATCTGCAGGCAACAAAGGTAGGTGTGTGCTTGTGTGTGTGTTTCCTATGCAGATCCTAAGCCCAGTGTCACATGCAAGTAGGAGGAGTAAGAAGGGTTCCTGGCAAATCCGGGTTATGGATTGCATTTAAAAAGGCCCCGTGGGAGTGCAATGGGCCCCTGTCTTGCTGCTTAGCAATAATGGTATGGGTTTAGGTTCTGCTGTGTGTACTGGTGGTTGACTGCCCCCCAGCCCAGAGTGTGCATGGAAAATTGTCTGGCAGCCTCCCTGACAGCAAGCAGTGATAGTGCCCATGAAGGGGACCTTGTTGGGCCCGCCCCATTCACGGTTATCGCTTCTCGGCCTTTTGGCTAAGATCAAGTGTAGTATCTGCTCACTTGGTCTGGTCAGAGGGTGTCTGGGGTACCCGGCTCCTTGGCCTGGGGGGATCGTCCTTCTTAACGGAGGGACTTCACCCCCCTGCTGCTATTAGGGAGCCGGCTTAGTCCCCAGACAACGGGAGGCGATCACCCTTCACTGCCCACTCTTTGGTGGGGGAGTGTTTTTCTGTCCCTGCCTGGACACGCCTATTGAAGATGGAAGAGATCATGGACACCTCTCAATCTGCTGGAGAGGAGGTTCCTTTTTTTGGGAAGATCAAGAATGGGGTCCGGATCCTGCTGAAAGACCTTGAGAAGAAAAGAAGAGGACTTTCCTTTGTAATGGAGGAAATTCTTTTTGGAGTTTTGGAAATTGCAAAGACACAAATCCTTTCCATGTTGGAATTTCCAAAGAAAGGGTGCTTTGATGTTATTTTGGTTTCCGAAGAGGATTATGATTTATTTTGGAAGAAATTTGAGACAATCAAGTCTGATCCAGTGTGGGAGGGCGTGGAAGTCATTCCCCACTTTCCCAGGAGAGAAAGAATTTTAACGGTGAGGATGTATAGTCCTTACGTCCCTGAGGAGGATATTATAATTCTTTTGACCCAATTTTGTGAGGAAATTGCGCCACTTGGCAAAATTTATAATCAGTATGGAGTCTGGACAACAAAGTGGAGATTTAAAGTAAAGTTCAAGGAAGACGCAGATGGAAGAGTTCTTTATCCCCCTGCCCGTTTTAAAATAGGGGTTATCAATGGAGATATGTTTTTTGCAGGTATGCAGAATTTCTGTAGAAAATGCAAGAAATATGGCCATTTAAAGGAAGAGTGCACCTCAATGTGGTGCCAAAAATGCCAAAAAGAAGGTCATGAAATTGAATCCTGTAGCCAAAAAAGTAAATGTAATTTATGTAACAAAATTGGTCACATGTATGTGAACTGTCCAAAGAGGAAGAAGAAAAGAGAAGAAGAAGTTTCTGAACAAGAGCCAGAAATTAAAAGATCTGTGGTAACCCAAGAGCCAAAAATTGTTGGAAAAGAGATGATAGTAGAAGAAAAGAACATTGGAGAGCATAAGAGTAAAAAGAAAAATGAAGAGCCGGTGAGAAATTTAAGAGGATATTCAGGGTCTTTCCAAACTATTTTGGAGAGAGCTCCAGATGAGGAAAGAGAATTGTTCTTACAGGACCTGGATAATCTATTATCCACCTTTAAAGCCCAGTTGCCTGCAGTAAGAAACAAAGTTTATGATTCTTTTCGCCTTGACGTGGATCGATTTATGGTAACTTATAAAATACCGGCCTGGTTGGCCATCCCAGTAAAAAGGGAAATGGAAAAAGGAAGCTTAAGCTATGGTTTAATTGATTACTTGGCAGTTTACGCCCGGAGAAAGGGAATGAATTTGTTATAATTTTGGAATGTTTATTATTTTTATTGTTGTTATAATATTTTATTTCAATTTGTCTTTTTTATTTTAGGAATAAATAAAACTGTTACCTGATGATGAACAAAACAATCGAGTCCATATAAGATCTTGGAGCTCTGATTGAGTTCTGAGGGCTAACTTAAAAAAAAATCTGTTCTTATCA
This sequence comes from Hyla sarda, assembly GCF_029499605.1. Taxonomy (NCBI): domain Eukaryota; kingdom Metazoa; phylum Chordata; class Amphibia; order Anura; family Hylidae; genus Hyla; species Hyla sarda. Next base: position 108,054 of record NW_026610633.1, read on the forward strand.
GAACAGATTACCTGGCAGGGGAGATACCATGATCGCTACGGTCTGAAGAACTCCAAGCATTGTGGTAGAGATTTTGCGTAGTACGATTGCAGTACTTTTCGTTCTTATTAGAACCGCATTTCTCTAGAGCATACCACCTGAAGATCGTCTCCTGCCTGCCTCGGAACATCTGAAGAAGGAGAAGATCTTGAAGACTGCAGCTCCGGAAGAAGCTGACGAAGAACCTGGAAGAAGGGAATCGGCGGTGAATTCCGGAACAGCGGCGAAGAGGAAGGCGGCGCAGAATCTTTTCGAAGAAACTCGCTGCCTCTGGAGAAGGATTTGCATAGCTCCTCCCACCGGGACCGGATCTGCATAGCTCCTCCCACCCGGGAAAGAAGACTTTGCGAAGCCTCTCTCCACAAGCAAGCAAGGAAGCGGAAAAGAGCCTGCTGGAAGAAGCCATGGCCTCAACCAGCAAGTCCACCCAGGAGGCTGCAGGGCAAGGCCTGGAGGTCCAGCCCCAACCACAGCAAGCTTCAACCTCCACCACGGCAAGGCAGAAGGGCGGCAGAATTCCTAACCTGGAAGCTCCAACCCTGGAGCCCTGGATGAGGCAGACTGTTGCCTTGAAGCTCAAGCCCGTGGACGGAAGGGTGCCGGACATGTCCCACGACGTGTTCTGCAAGAAGATGCTGGCGGATCAGGGCTTCCCCACGGCTGACACCCTGGGAATAGCAACCTTCTTTTCGGGAATCTTCTACATCACCTTTGCCACCATTGGGACCTGTAGAAGATACTGGGAGGTGGTGAAAGCGGCGAGTCCCGAATCCCCTTTCTCTCGCTTTGTGGGCAACTGCCTTATTCAAAGAGAGGAGAGGCGGGTGACGGTCTCAATGCGGAACCCACACACCCCAGGCACGGACATCTCGACCTTCCTGAAGCGCTTCTGCACCGTGGTGAGGGAGCCCACCCGCATCCTGAACTCACTCGGATACTGGACCTGCAAGTGGTCTGTGGTCGTCAGACTCAACAAGAACCCTGCTTCTCCAGACGGACTACAGCACCTGCCAACGACATTTTCCTTGGGCAACTCCACAGGACTTATCTTCTACCCGGACATGCCGCAGACCTGCAGGAGATGTGGCAAGATGGGCCACGAGGGCAAGGACTGTACGGAGGATGCCTGCAGGTATTGCCGTGTGACAGGTCACACGACCAAGGACTGCCCCAAGAGCAAGACCTGCAACCTCTGCGGACTGGCAGCCCACAGCTACAAGGACTGCCCCCAGAGGGAGAGAACATGGGCATCTGTGGCAGCGAGAGCACCGAAGCCAGCCCCAGCTCCGGAGCCAACACCACGGATGGCCAAGCCGACCAAGGAGGGTAAGAAGGCGAAAGCCACCACCCCTGCCCCGTCCCGCCCCTCCCCTGCCCCTCCCGCCCCATCCCCTGCCCCTCCCGCCCCATCTCCTGCCCCATCCCGCCCCACCCCTGCCCCATCCCGTCCCACCCCTGCCCCATCCCGTCCCACCCCTGCCCCATCCCGTCCCACCCCTGCCCCTCCTGCCCCATCCCGTCCCACCCCCGCCCCTCCTGCCCCATCCCGTCCCACCCCTGCCCCATCCCGCCCCACCCCCGCCCCCCGTACCCCACCCCGGCCCCCCCCCACCCCACCCCGGCCCACCCCTGCCCCGTCCTCCCCTGCCCGGCCCACCCCTGCCCCGTCCTCCCCTGCCCGGGCACTCTCTCCTGCCCCCCGCCCCACCCAGCCTCCTTTCTCTCCTGGCCCAGCAGCACCTAACCCCCCTCCAGCTGCTGGTGCCCGCCCTTCGGAGGACTTTCCTGTGCTTCCTCCCCCAGGTACCATACAGAGGAAGAGGAAAGGAAGGGACAACGTATCAGAAGAGTCCCACAAAAGAAAGATAATCGAGACCTGCGAGACCCCTCAAGCTTCAGATGAGGAGGAGGAGATGGAGCAGGTCTGCGAGAGCCTTGAGGCTTCAGAAGGAGAGGAGGTGATGGAGCAGGCCCAAGTGGAGCAGGTCCAAGCAGAGCCAGTCCAAGCTCAATCTATGGAGGAGCTGCTGCAGGACCCAGAGGTTAAGAAAATCCTGGACACTCCGTCCAACACGGTCTACGACGAGTTCTTGGAAGGGCGCTACGAGAAGCCACAGGAGCCGACAGGCGCCAGAGAAGAGGACCCGTCCGACCAGACTGGTAACTAGTATCAGAACTAACCTCTCTTTTTATTCCCATGGCTGATCTCAACATCTTCTGCATTAATGTGAGGAGTATTAGAGCTTGGTTCAGATTTCAGACTGTTCTTACGTTCTTAGATTCCCAGAGGTGTGATGTTTACATGTTGCAGGAATGTGCTTTGTCTGCTTCTAGGTCTTACAACCATCTGGCCAGGCAGTGGCCTCACGGCCCTTCCTACTGGTCTGGTGGGGGCGACAATAGGTCTGCGGGGGTGGCCATCCTGATCAGGGGAGGTAACTTTGCACTTGATTCCGTCCGGGAGCTCGTCTGTGGCAGACTTCTTGTCGCAGACGGTTCCTGGGCGGGTGAGCCCGTGCGGCTCATCAACGTGTATGCCTCCCCTGAGAGGGATGTCCGACTGGAGGTTCTCCAGGCCCTGCGGGCTGAACTCGCCACCACTAGAGCAGTAGTGTTGGGTGGTGACTTCAACTGCCCCATTGAGGTGGACGGGCGCAGTTCTGGCACATCCGCCAACCTGGACGTGACGTCTAAACTGCTGATTGAGATGGTGACGGAGGCATCCTTGCAGGACGTTGTCGGGTCCATCGGGAACGGCTCCGTAAACTATACGTGGAGCCGCCCCGATGGCTCGCTCCGTTCTCGGATAGACTTCATCTTCACTTCGAGAGCAGTCAGAAAGGTGTCGTACTCTATGGTCCCCTGCTTCTTCTCTGACCACAGGGCCATTCGATTCCGGGGGACTCTGGGCCATGGATTCCCACCTGGCCCGGGCTCCTGGAAGTTGAATTGTGCCCTGTTGGAGCAGAGGGAGGTCATGGAGGAACTTAGGGATGCTTACCTTGTATGGCGAAATGACAAATGTCTGTTCAAGTGCATCAGCGATTGGTGGGAATATGTTAAAGTCGAATTCCGTTGTTTCTTTCAGGCAAAAGGCAGACAACAGGCGTGTGCGAAGAAGTGGGACTTGAGGAAACTGCAGCGCGAGCTGCGGTCCCTGCAGGACCTGCTCCAGTGTGGCTGGGACGTCAGGGAGGAGCTGGAGGAGACCAAAAAGAGCTTGAAAAGGCACTTTGAGGAGGAATCCAAGCGAATCGTCTTTCGTTCCAAGGTGGAGAACCTGGAGAAGGGTGAGAAATGTAACTCTTTCTTTTTCAGGAAGCTCCATGCCGGCCACACGCCCCTGACTGAGCTACGAGATGAGACCGGACACATGAGGAGCGGCAAGGAGGAAGTGATGGGGGTCGTCCACGACTTCTACAGCAACCTCTACGCCCCCAAGTCATCCGACCCCGAAGCCGCCGAGAGGTTCCTGTCAGGTGTCACTAACGTTGTTGATCCCGCAGGTGCGGCGGCTATGGACGATCCCTTGACGGTGGGGGAGCTGCTCTCTGCCGCTAAATCCTTTAAGCCCGGCAGGACCCCGGGCAGTGACGGTCTCCCGGCCGAGCTCTACGTAGCGCTGGGTGACCTGATCTGTCCGGACCTGTTGGAGGTGTACGAGGAGATGGTGGTGGGGGGCAGAATGCCTCCGTCGTTGAGGGAAGGGATGATCACGATCTTGTATAAGCGGAAGGGGGAGAGATGTGACCTGAAAAACTGGCGTCCCATCTCTCTCCTGAACGTGGACTACAAGATCCTCGCCAAGGTGCTGGCCAACAGGCTGAAACCTGTCATGGGGCAGATCGTCCATCCGGACCAGACCTGCAGCATTCCTGGCCGCAGGATTGCCGACAGCCTTGCCCTTGTGAGAGACACGGTCCATTACATCCAGGACCGCGGGGGCCGCGCCGCCCTGGTCAGCTTAGATCAGGAGAAGGCGTTCGACCGTGTCTCCCACGCATTCATGGACAGGGTTTTGCACAGGCTGGGTCTGGGGAAGATGTTTTGCTCTTTTGTTAACGTTATGTATTTTGACATTTACAGCACGGTGTTGGTGAACGGCTGGAAGACTGACCCCTTTCCTATTCTTTCAGGGGTTAGACAAGGCTGCCCTCTTTCACCTCTCCTTTTTGTTTGTGTTATAGAGCTCTTCGCTGAGACTATCCGGCAGAATGGAGAGATCAGAGGGATCACCGCACCAGGACCAGATCGCCACGAGGTCAAGTGCTCGCTCTACATGGACGACGTGACCGTCTTCTGCGCTGACCAGCGTTCGGTGACCGCACTCGTCCAGACCTGCGAGGACTTCGGCAGAGCTTCGGGGGCAAAAGTCAACTGCGGGAAGTCGGAGGCCATGCTCTTCGGGGAATGGCACCTGGCTTCTTCCGCCCCCTTCCCCTTTGCTGTTAAGCCGGACTTCATTCAAATTCTTGGAGTCTGGTTCGGGAAGGAAGGAGCGGCCCTTAAGTCTTGGCAAGACCGACTAGGAAGGATAAACTCGAAGATCGGACTGTGGAGCTCCAGAAAGCTCACGATGGAAGGCAAGGCACTTGTCCTGCGGAGTGAAGTTTTGCCTGTGCTCCAATATACCGCACAGGCCTGGCCTCCCCATACCACCGTTTGCAAGGCCATCACCCGGACAGTGTTTGGCTTCGTCTGGGGCAAAATGGACAGAGTCAAGAGGACCGTGATGTACAAGGAACCCCGCAAGGGTGGGAAGGGAATACCCGACATCCCCGCTCTGCTGAGGGCCTCCTTTGCATGTGTCACGGTGCAGCGGACTCTTGTAGAAAAGACTGGCTCAGCGGGCAGGTCCATGTCTCGCTTGCTTCTCATGCCCCTCTGGAGACAGCTGGGCTGGGACAAGTGGGACAGCTCCATCCCTTACAACTGGAACACTCCCTGGTTCTATGGGGATGTTGTCCGGTTTGTGAGGGAGCACCAGCTGGAAGGACTGAAACCAGACCTATGGAAGCCAAAGACAATCCACAAGCTCATCCGAGCTAAGGACTCGACCGAGCTGGTTCCGGGACTCCCCGCAGCCACTGCAGAGACAGTTTGGAACAATGTGGCCTCAAAGCGGCTTACCAATGGACACAAGGACTTGTCGTGGATGGCCGTCATGGGAGGTCTCTCTCTCAGGTCATTCATGCATGCCCGCAACCTGTGCAAGACCCGGTACTGCCCCCGTTGCCCCTACGTGGAGGAAACATCTTTCCACGTGTTTTGGCAGTGCCCCTTTGCACAGGGTCTGTTGGACGCCCTAGAACAGGAACTCAGAGAATCAGTGCCCAGGAGCTGCCTATCGTACCATTCGGTGCTTTACGGCCTGTTCCCTGGGACCCACGACGTGGAGGCCATCCAGGAGGCCTGGCGCCTTATGAACTGTTTTAAGGACGCAGTGTGGCTTGCCAGGAACCGCCTCGTGATCAACAGGGAAAACATGTCCGTCCGGGACTGCCGCAGGTTCATCAAGAACCTGCTTAGAGACTATTCCATCTTGGACAGCTCGGCCGTTGATGAGGAAGAAGAGGAGTGAAGACCCCTCTCCTTCTCCCATGTCTCCCTGAAGATACAGCCCAACAGTTTGGCCCTGTGATCCGCCCCCTCCCTACCCCCACATAGTCGCCCACACCCCTACCCCGATCACAGATTGTATTATTTGGTTTTTGTTTGATCTCTTGTGCCTTTATATTGCAGGATTGAGCTGAATGTTAGAGTAGCATGGTGTGCGATGTATAGCTTAGGGAACCTTTGCTGTGTATTGTACTATCATGCTTTGTGTGACTGTAATTTATTGTACGACTTGTAATGACTGAACGGAAAATAAAGCTCTTTCAATCAAAAATCTGTTCTTATCAGTTTAATATCTGATACGTCCCCTATCTGGGGACCATATATTAAATGGATTTTTGAGAACGGGGGCCGATTTCGAAGCTTGCTTCCGTCGCCCTATGCATTGACCCGATATGGCAGTATCTTCGGGTACAGTGCACCACCCCCTTACAGGGTTAAAAAGAAAGATTCCTACTTTCATTGCTACCTGCTTGCTGGCTAGCCAGCTAGCCAGCCCTGTGGGCCTTGCTGCTGCTGCAGCCAAAAAACAAAAGGTGGTGCTGCTGCTGCTTCTGCTGCTTCTGCTTCTGCTTGTGTCTGGCCCCTGTTGGAGCGTCCAGGCACAGGACTTCTGCTGCTGCTGACTAAATGGCCTCCTTAATTGGATCATTTGAGTAGCCAGCACACCTGTGCAGGTAGGGCATGACATGATAGGCAGCTGCCTTGATAGCGGGTGGGTGCTGAATGTTCCTAATTGACAAAATAAGATTAATGCTTATGAAGAAATATAAAATCTCATCCCTTCCCCAATATCGCGCCACACCCCTACCCCTTAATTCCCTGGTTGAACGTGATGGACATATGTCTTTTTTCGACCGTACTAACTATGTAACTATGTAACATAACATGGGGGGGGGGGGGGTCTCCTGGCTGTTCACACAGGTGTGTCATTGCTGTACATTGACCATGCATTGCTTCTGTGGTATTGCAAAGGCAAAGACAAATGCTTCCAGCCATCCATTGCACTAATGGATTGGTCATCAGCTGGCTGTCTATGTCCCGCATCAATATAGACCAAAGTACAGAGGGTTAGGCTATGCTATTGTGCACCTACCTGATGCATCAGAAGGTGCGAGGCCCTTGCTAAATTCTGTGCACAGACTTTGAGATCTATGCTTTAGACTGTATCTAAACCTGCTCCAACATGGACTGACATTCTGGCCTACTTTCAGCCGATGCGACTTGTCTGTCGCTGAACAGTCGCTTTTTATGTATTCAGCACCTATGTATAATGTTGTAAAAATGCTCTAGAAGCTAAAGTCGCAGAAATGTCACACATATTTGGCCTGCAACTTTCTGTGCGACAAATTCAGACAGGAAAAATCAGTATAAATCCTTAGAAAATTATCCCCCAGTGTCTCCATCTGCTGGCGGTATTGAATAAGCATTGCTGCACTGATGGGGTATGCATTAGACGAAAAAAAAGAAGAAAAAGAAGAATAATACGCCCAGAAAAGAGGCGAAAAGGAGAAAAACGTAAAAAAACGTGAAAAAAAAGTAAGAGGAAGAGAAGGGAAAAAAAGGTGGAAATGGGTTTAAAAGTGATTTCGGCGGAGAAATATATATATATATATATATATATATATATATATATATATATATATATATGCGCACACACACACATAGATATAAACGTATTCTCCGTTGAGATATTGCAGCCGCTGCTGTGTCCAGGCCCAGGAGCCTTAGCACTGTGCTGTGATGTCACTCAATACCACTGACATCACTAGGTGTAAACAACATCTCTCCTTTGCTGTGTATGTGACTATGGAGCTGTTTGGTGATGTCGTCTATTACGGCCTTCATAGAAGCAACAGGAGATTGTTGCATCCATCTTGAACCCTCAGAACTACAGTGCTATGATGTCACTCACTTCCACAGGCCTTGCAGAGTGTAAACAACAACAACCCAGCTTTGTTGTGTATGTAACCAAAGGGATTTGTGATGTCACCTAGAACCTTCACAGCAGCGACAGCTTTATGAGGAGCATCAGCACTGCTCTGCCTGAGCAGAACCATCACCGCCATAGGTTGTCAAATAACCCGGATTTAACCCACACAGGTAAGTCCAATGGGGTGCAGGCATGTCCTCTATGCTTACAGCTTCCCGTGGGTGTTGGTTTGATACCGTTTGGGGACAGCCAAGGAGGCATCTGCAGGCAACAAAGGTAGGTGTGTGCTTGTGTGTGTGTTTCCTATGCAGATCCTAAGCCCAGTGTCACATGCAAGTAGGAGGAGTAAGAAGGGTTCCTGGCAAATCCGGGTTATGGATTGCATTTAAAAAGGCCCCGTGGGAGTGCAATGGGCCCCTGTCTTGCTGCTTAGCAATAATGGTATGGGTTTAGGTTCTGCTGTGTGTACTGGTGGTTGACTGCCCCCCAGCCCAGAGTGTGCATGGAAAATTGTCTGGCAGCCTCCCTGACAGCAAGCAGTGATAGTGCCCATGAAGGGGACCTTGTTGGGCCCGCCCCATTCACGGTTATCGCTTCTCGGCCTTTTGGCTAAGATCAAGTGTAGTATCTGTTCTTATCAGAACAGATTACCTGGCAGGGGAGATACCATGATCGCTACGGTCTGAAGAACTCCAAGCATTGTGGTAGAGATTTTGCGTAGTACGATTGCAGTACTTTTCGTTCTTATTAGAACCGCATTTCTCTAGAGCATACCACCTGAAGATCGTCTCCTGCCTGCCTCGGAACATCTGAAGAAGGAGAAGATCTTGAAGACTGCAGCTCCGGAAGAAGCCGACGAAGAACCTGGAAGAAGGGAATCGGCGGTGAATTCCGGAACAGCGGCGAAGAGGAAGGCGGCGCAGAATCTTTTCGAAGAAACTCGCTGCCTCTGGAGAAGGATTTGCATAGCTCCTCCCACCGGGACCGGATCTGCATAGCTCCTCCCACCCGGGAAAGAAGACTTTGCGAAGCCTCTCTCCACAAGCAAGCAAGGAAGCGGAAAAGAGCCTGCTGGAAGAAGCCATGGCCTCAACCAGCAAGTCCACCCAGGAGGCTGCAGGGCAAGGCCTGGAGGTCCAGCCCCAACCACAGCAAGCTTCAACCTCCACCACGGCAAGGCAGAAGGGCGGCAGAATTCCTAACCTGGAAGCTCCAACCCTGGAGCCCTGGATGAGGCAGACTGTTGCCTTGAAGCTCAAGCCCGTGGACGGAAGGGTGCCGGACATGTCCCACGACGTGTTCTGCAAGAAGATGCTGGCGGATCAAGGCTTCCCCACGGCTGACACCCTGGGAATAGCAACCTTCTTTTCGGGAATCTTCTACATCACCTTTGCCACCATTGGGACCTGTAGAAGATACTGGGAGGTGGTGAAAGCGGCGAGTCCCGAATCCCCTTTCTCTCGCTTTGTGGGCAACTGCCTTATTCAAAGAGAGGAGAGGCGGGTGACGGTCTCAATGCGGAACCCACACACCCCAGGCACGGACATCTCGACCTTCCTGAAGCGCTTCTGCACCGTGGTGAGGGAGCCCACCCGCATCCTGAACTCACTCGGATACTGGACCTGCAAGTGGTCTGTGGTCGTCAGACTCAACAAGAACCCTGCTTCTCCAGACGGACTACAGCACCTGCCAACGACATTTTCCTTGGGCAACTCCACAGGACTTATCTTCTACCCGGACATGCCGCAGACCTGCAGGAGATGTGGCAAGATGGGCCACGAGGGCAAGGACTGTACGGAGGATGCCTGCAGGTATTGCCGTGTGACAGGTCACACGACCAAGGACTGCCCCAAGAGCAAGACCTGCAACCTCTGCGGACTGGCAGCCCACAGCTACAAGGACTGCCCCCAGAGGGAGAGAACATGGGCATCTGTGGCAGCGAGAGCACCGAAGCCAGCCCCAGCTCCGGAGCCAACACCACGGATGGCCAAGCCGACCAAGGAGGGTAAGAAGGCGAAAGCCACCACCCCTGCCCCGTCCCGCCCCTCCCCTGCCCCTCCCGCCCCATCCCCTGCCCCTCCCGCCCCATCTCCTGCCCCATCCCGCCCCACCCCTGCCCCATCCCGCCCCACCCCTGCCCCATCCCGTCCCACCCCTGCCCCATCCCGTCCCACCCCTGCCCCATCCCGTCCCACCCCTGCCCCTCCTGCCCCATCCCGCCCCACCCCTGCCCCCCGTACCCCACCCCGGCCCACCCCTGCCCCGTCCTCCCCTGCCCGGCCCACCCCTGCCCCGTCCTCCCCTGCCCGGCCCACCCCTGCCCCATCCTCCCCTGCCCGGGCACTCTCTCCTGCCCCCCGCCCCACCCAGCCTCCTTTCTCTCCTGGCCCAGCAGCACCTAACCCCCCTCCAGCTGCTGGTGCCCGCCCTTCGGAGGACTTTCCTGTGCTTCCTCCCCCAGGTACCATACAGAGGAAGAGGAAAGGAAGGGACAACGTATCAGAAGAGTCCCACAAAAGAAAGATAATCGAGACCTGCGAAACCCCTCAAGCTTCAGATGAGGAGGAGGAGATGGAGCAGGTCTGCGAGAGCCCTGAGGCTTCAGAAGGAGAGGAGGTGATGGAGCAGGCCCAAGTGGAGCAGGTCCAAGCAGAGCCAGTCCAAGCTCAATCTATGGAGGAGCTGCTGCAGGACCCAGAGGTTAAGAAAATCCTGGACACTCCGTCCAACACGGTCTACGACGAGTTCTTGGAAGGGCGCTACGAGAAGCCACACGAGCCGACAGGCGCCAGAGAAGAGGACCCGTCCGACCAGACTGGTAACTAGTATCAGAACTAACCTCTCTTTTTTTTTTTATTCCCATGGCTGATCTCAACATCTTCTGCATTAATGTGAGGAGTATTAGAGCTTGGTTTAGATTCCAGACTGTTCTTACGTTCTTAGATTCCCAGAGGTGTGATGTTTACATGTTGCAGGAATGTGCTTTGTCTGCTTCTAGGTCTTACAACCATCTGGCCAGGCAGTGGCCTCACGGCCCTTCCTACTGGTCTGGTGGGGGCGACAATAGGTCTGCGGGGGTGGCCATCCTGATCAGGGGAGGTAACTTTGCACTTGATTCCGTCCGGGAGCTCGTCTGTGGCAGACTTCTTGTCGCAGACGGTTCCTGGGCGGGTGAGCCCGTGCGGCTCATCAACGTGTACGCCTCCCCTGAGAGGGATGTCCGACTGGAGGTTCTCCAGGCCCTGCGGGCTGAACTCGCCACCACTAGGGCAGTAGTGTTGGGTGGTGACTTCAACTGCCCCATTGAGGTGGACGGGCGCAGTTCTGGCACATCCGCCAACCTGGACGTGACGTCTAAACTGCTGATTGAGATGGTGACGGAGGCATCCTTGCAGGACGTTGTCGGGTCCATCGGGAACGGCTCCGTAAACTATACGTGGAGCCGCCCCGATGGCTCGCTCCGTTCTCGGATAGACTTCATCTTCACTTCGAGAGCAGTCAGAAAGGTGTCGTACTCTATGGTCCCCTGCTTCTTCTCTGACCACAGGGCCATTCGATTCCGGGGGACTCTGGGCCATGGATTCCCTCCTGGCCCAGGCTCCTGGAAGTTGAATTGTGCCCTGTTGGAGCAGAGGGAGGTCATGGAGGAACTTAGGGATGCGTACCTTGTATGGCGAAATGACAAATGTCTGTTCAAGTGCATCAGCGATTGGTGGGAATATGTTAAAGTCGAATTCCGTTGTTTCTTTCAGGCAAAAGGCAGACAACAGGCGTGTGCGAAGAAGTGGGACTTGAGGAAACTGCAGCGCGAGCTGCGGTCCCTGCAGGACCTGCTCCAGTGTGGCTGGGACGTCAGGGAGGAGCTGGAGGAGACCAAAAAGAGCTTGAAAAGGCACTTTGAGGAGGAATCCAAGCGAATCGTCTTTCGTTCCAAGGTGGAGAACCTGGAGAAGGGTGAGAAATGTAACTCTTTCTTTTTCAGGAAGCTCCATGCCGGCCACACGCCCCTGACTGAGCTACGAGATGAGACCGGACACATGAGGAGCGGCAAGGAGGAAGTGATGGGGGTCATCCACGACTTCTACAGCAACCTCTACGCCCCCAAGTCATCCGACCCCGAAGCCGCCGAGAGGTTCCTGTCAGGTGTCACTAACGTTGTTGATCCCGCAGGTGCGGCGGCTATGGACGATCCCTTGACGGTGGGGGAGCTGCTCTCTGCCGCTAGATCCTTTAAGCCCGGCAGGACCCCGGGCAGTGACGGTCTCCCGGCCGAGCTCTACGTAGCGCTGGGTGACCTGATCTGTCCGGACCTGTTGGAGGTGTACGAGGAGATGGTGGTGGGGGGCAGAATGCCTCCGTCGTTGAGGGAAGGGATGATCACGATCTTGTATAAGCGGAAGGGGGAGAGATGTGACCTGAAAAACTGGCGTCCCATCTCTCTCCTGAACGTGGACTACAAGATCCTCGCCAAGGTGCTGGCCAACAGGCTGAAACCTGTCATGGGGCAGATCGTCCATCCGGACCAGACCTGCAGCATTCCTGGCCGCAGGATTGCCGACAGCCTTGCCCTTGTGAGAGACACGGTCCATTACATCCAGGACCGCGGGGGCCGCGCCGCCCTGGTCAGCTTAGATCAGGAGAAGGCGTTCGACCGTGTCTCCCACGCATTCATGGACAGGGTTTTGCGCAGGCTGGGTCTGGGGAAGATGTTTTGCTCTTTTGTTAACGTTATGTATTTTGACATTTACAGCACGGTGTTGGTGAACGGCTGGAAGACTGACCCCTTTTCCATTCTTTCAGGGGTTAGACAAGGCTGCCCTCTTTCACCTCTCCTTTTTGTTTGTGTTATAGAGCTCTTCGCTGAGACTATCCGGCAGAATGGAGAGATCAGAGGGATCACCGCACCAGGACCAGATCGCCACGAGGTCAAGTGCTCGCTCTACATGGACGACGTGACCGTCTTCTGCGCTGACCAGCGTTCGGTGACTGCACTCGTCCAGACCTGCGAGGACTTCGGCAGAGCTTCGGGGGCAAAAGTCAACTGTGGGAAGTCGGAGGCCATGCTCTTCGGGGAGTGGCACCTGGCTTCTTCCGCCCCCTTCCCCTTTACTATTAAGCCGGACTTCATTCAAATTCTTGGAGTCTGGTTCGGGAAGGAAGGAGCGGCCCTTAAGTCTTGGCAAGACCGACTAGGAAGGATAAACTCAAAGATCGGACTGTGGAGCTCCAGAAAGCTCACGATGGAAGGCAAGGCACTTGTCCTGCGGAGTGAAGTTTTGCCTGTGCTCCAATATACCGCACAGGCCTGGCCTCCCCATACCACCGTTTGCAAGGCCATCACCCGGACAGTGTTTGGCTTCGTCTGGGGCAAAATGGACAGAGTCAAGAGGACCGTGATGTACAAGGAACCCCGCAAGGGAGGGAAGGGAATACCCGACATCCCCGCTCTGCTGAGGGCCTCCTTTGCATGTGTCACGGTGCAGCGGACTCTTGTAGAAAAGACTGGCTCAGCGGGCAGGTCCATGTCTCGCTTGCTTCTCATGCCCCTCTGGAGACAGCTGGGCTGGGACAAGTGGGACAGCTCCATCCCTTACAACTGGAACACTCCCTGGTTCTATGGGGATGTTGTCCGGTTTGTGAGGGAGCACCAGCTGGAAGGACTGAAACCAGACCTATGGAAGCCAAAGACAATCCACAAGCTCATCCGAGCTAAGGACTCGACCGAGCTGGTTCCGGGACTCCCCGCAGCCACTGCAGAGACAGTTTGGAACAATGTGGCCTCAAAGCGGCTTACCAATGGACACAAGGACTTGTCGTGGATGGCCGTCATGGGAGGTCTCTCTCTCAGGTCATTCATGCATGCCCGCAACCTGTGCAAGACCCGGTACTGCCCCCGTTGCCCCTACGTGGAGGAAACATCTTTCCACGTGTTTTGGCAGTGCCCCTTTGCACAGGGTCTGTTGGACGCCCTAGAACAGGAACTCAGAGACTCAGTGCCCAGGAGCTGCCTATCGTACCATTCGGTGCTTTACGGCCTGTTCCCTGGGACCCACGACGTGGAGGCCATCCAGGAGGCCTGGCGCCTTATGAACTGTTTTAAGGACGCAGTGTGGCTCTCCAGGAACCGCCTCGTGATCAACAGGGAAAACATGTCCGTCCGGGACTGCCGCAGGTTCATCAAGAACCTGCTTAGAGACTATTCCATCTTGGACAGCTCGGCCGTTGATGAGGAAGAAGAGGAGTGAAGACCCCTCTCCTTCTCCCATGTCTCCCTGAAGATACAGCCCAACAGTTTGGCCCTGTGATCCGCCCCCTCCCTACCCCCACATAGTCGCCCACACCCCTACCCCGATCACAGATTGTATTATTTGGTTTTTGTTTGATCTCTTGTGCTTTTCTATTGCAGGATTGAGCTGAATGTTAGAGTAGCATGGTGTGCGATGTATAGCTTAGGGAACCTTTGCTGTGTATTGTACTATCATGCTTTGTGTGACTGTAATTTATTGTACGACTTGTAATGACTGAACGGAAAATAAAGCTCTTTCAATCAAAAAAAATCTGTTCTTATCAGTTTAATATCTGATACGTCCCCTATCTGGGGACCATATATTAAATGGATTTTTGAGAACGGGGGCCGATTTCGAAGCTTGCTTCCGTCGCCCTATGCATTGACCCGATATGGCAGTATCTTCGGGTACAGTGCACCACCCCCTTACAGGGTTAAAAAGAAAGATTCCTACTTTCATTGCTACCTGCTTGCTGGCTAGCCAGCTAGCCAGCCCTGTGGGCCTTGCTGCTGCTGCAGCCAAAAAACAAAAGGTGGTGCTGCTGCTGCTTCTGCTGCTTCTGCTTCTGCTTGTGTCTGGCCCCTGTTGGAGCGTCCAGGCACAGGACTTCTGCTGCTGCTGACTAAATGGCCTCCTTAATTGGATCATTTGAGTAGCCAGCACACCTGTGCAGGTAGGGCATGACATGATAGGCAGCTGCCTTGATAGCGGGTGGGTGCTGAATGTTCCTAATTGACAAAATAAGATTAATGCTTATGAAGAAATATAAAATCTCATCCCTTCCCCAATATCGCGCCACACCCCTACCCCTTAATTCCCTGGTTGAACGTGATGGACATATGTCTTTTTTCGACCGTACTAACTATGTAACTATGTAACATAACATGGGGGGGTCTCCTGGCTGTTCACACAGGTGTGTCATTGCTGTACATTGACCATGCATTGCTTCTGTGGTATTGCAAAGGCAAAGACAAATGCTTCCAGCCATCCATTGCACTAATGGATTGGTCATCAGCTGGCTGTCTATGTCCCGCATCAATATAGACCAAAGTACAGAGGGTTAGGCTATGCTATTGTGCACCTACCTGATGCATCAGAAGGTGCGAGGCCCTTGCTAAATTCTGTGCACAGACTTTGAGATCTATGCTTTAGACTGTATCTAAACCTGCTCCAACATGGACTGACATTCTGGCCTACTTTCAGCCGATGCGACTTGTCTGTCGCTGAACAGTCGCTTTTTATGTATTCAGCACCTATGTATAATGTTGTAAAAATGCTCTAGAAGCTAAAGTCGCAGAAATGTCACACATATTTGGCCTGCAACTTTCTGTGCGACAAATTCAGACAGGAAAAATCAGTATAAATCCTTAGAAAATTATCCCCCAGTGTCTCCATCTGCTGGCGGTATTGAATAAGCATTGCTGCACTGATGGGGTATGCATTAGACGAAAAAAAAGAAGAAAAAGAAGAATAATACGCCCAGAAAAGAGGCGAAAAGGAGAAAAACGTAAAAAAACGTGAAAAAAAAGTAAGAGGAAGAGAAGGGAAAAAAAGGTGGAAATGGGTTTAAAAGTGATTTCGGCGGAGAAATATATATATATATATATATATATATATATATATATATATATATATGCGCACACACACACATAGATATAAACGTATTCTCCGTTGAGATATTGCAGCCGCTGCTGTGTCCAGGCCCAGGAGCCTTAGCACTGTGCTGTGATGTCACTCAATACCACTGACATCACTAGGTGTAAACAACATCTCTCCTTTGCTGTGTATGTGACTATGGAGCTGTTTGGTGATGTCGTCTATTACGGCCTTCATAGAAGCAACAGGAGATTGTTGCATCCATCTTGAACCCTCAGAACTACAGTGCTATGATGTCACTCACTTCCACAGGCCTTGCAGAGTGTAAACAACAACAACCCAGCTTTGTTGTGTATGTAACCAAAGGGATTTGTGATGTCACCTAGAACCTTCACAGCAGCGACAGCTTTATGAGGAGCATCAGCACTGCTCTGCCTGAGCAGAACCATCACCGCCATAGGTTGTCAAATAACCCGGATTTAACCCACACAGGTAAGTCCAATGGGGTGCAGGCATGTCCTCTATGCTTACAGCTTCCCGTGGGTGTTGGTTTGATACCGTTTGGGGACAGCCAAGGAGGCATCTGCAGGCAACAAAGGTAGGTGTGTGCTTGTGTGTGTGTTTCCTATGCAGATCCTAAGCCCAGTGTCACATGCAAGTAGGAGGAGTAAGAAGGGTTCCTGGCAAATCCGGGTTATGGATTGCATTTAAAAAGGCCCCGTGGGAGTGCAATGGGCCCCTGTCTTGCTGCTTAGCAATAATGGTATGGGTTTAGGTTCTGCTGTGTGTACTGGTGGTTGACTGCCCCCCAGCCCAGAGTGTGCATGGAAAATTGTCTGGCAGCCTCCCTGACAGCAAGCAGTGATAGTGCCCATGAAGGGGACCTTGTTGGGCCCGCCCCTTTCACGGTTATCGCTTCTCGGCCTTTTGGCTAAGATCAAGTGTAGTATCTGTTCTTATCAGTTTAATATCTGATACGTCCCCTATCTGGGGACCATATATTAAATGGATTTTTGAGAACGGGGGCCGATTTCGAAGCTTGCTTCCGTCGCCCTATGCATTGACCCGATATGGCAGTATCTTCGGGTACAGTGCACCACCCCCTTACAGGGTTAAAAAGAAAGATTCCTACTTTCATTGCTACCTGCTTGCTGGCTAGCCAGCTAGCCAGCCCTGTGGGCCTTGCTGCTGCTGCAGCCAAAAAACAAAAGGTGGTGCTGCTGCTGCTTCTGCTGCTTCTGCTTCTGCTTGTGTCTGGCCCCTGTTGGAGCGTCCAGGCACAGGACTTCTGCTGCTGCTGACTAAATGGCCTCCTTAATTGGATCATTTGAGTAGCCAGCACACCTGTGCAGGTAGGGCATGACATGATAGGCAGCTGCCTTGATAGCGCGTGGGTGCTGAATGTTCCTAATTGACAAAATAAGATTAATGCTTATGAAGAAATATAAAATCTCATCCCTTCCCCAATATCGCGCCACACCCCTACCCCTTAATTCCCTGGTTGAACGTGATGGACATATGTCTTTTTTCGACCGTACTAACTATGTAACTATGTAACATAACATGGGGGGGGGGGGGGGGGGGGGGTCTCCTGGCTGTTCACACAGGTGTGTCATTGCTGTACATTGACCATGCATTGCTTCTGTGGTATTGCAAAGGCAAAGACAAATGCTTCCAGCCATCCATTGCACTAATGGATTGGTCATCAGCTGGCTGTCTATGTCCCGCATCAATATAGACCAAAGTACAGAGGGTTAGGCTATGCTATTGTGCACCTACCTGATGCATCAGAAGGTGCGAGGCCCTTGCTAAATTCTGTGCACAGACTTTGAGATCTATGCTTTAGACTGTATCTAAACCTGCTCCAACATGGACTGACATTCTGGCCTACTTTCAGCCGATGCGACTTGTCTGTCGCTGAACAGTCGCTTTTTATGTATTCAGCACCTATGTATAATGTTGTAAAAATGCTCTAGAAGCTAAAGTCGCAGAAATGTCACACATATTTGGCCTGCAACTTTCTGTGCGACAAATTCAGACAGGAAAAATCAGTATAAATCCTTAGAAAATTATCCCCCAGTGTCTCCATCTGCTGGCGGTATTGAATAAGCATTGCTGCACTGATGGGGTATGCATTAGACGAAAAAAAAGAAGAAAAAGAAGAATAATACGCCCAGAAAAGAGGCGAAAAGGAGAAAAACGTAAAAAAACGTGAAAAAAAAGTAAGAGGAAGAGAAGGGAAAAAAAGGTGGAAATGGGTTTAAAAGTGATTTCGGCGGAGAAATATATATATATATATATATATATATATATATATATATATGCGCACACACACACATAGATATAAACGTATTCTCCGTTGAGATATTGCAGCCGCTGCTGTGTCCAGGCCCAGGAGCCTTAGCACTGTGCTGTGATGTCACTCAATACCACTGACATCACTAGGTGTAAACAACATCTCTCCTTTGCTGTGTATGTGACTATGGAGCTGTTTGGTGATGTCGTCTATTACGGCCTTCATAGAAGCAACAGGAGATTGTTGCATCCATCTTGAACCCTCAGAACTACAGTGCTATGATGTCACTCACTTCCACAGGCCTTGCAGAGTGTAAACAACAACAACCCAGCTTTGTTGTGTATGTAACCAAAGGGATTTGTGATGTCACCTAGAACCTTCACAGCAGCGACAGCTTTATGAGGAGCATCAGCACTGCTCTGCCTGAGCAGAACCATCACCGCCATAGGTTGTCAAATAACCCGGATTTAACCCACACAGGTAAGTCCAATGGGGTGCAGGCATGTCCTCTATGCTTACAGCTTCCCGTGGGTGTTGGTTTGATACCGTTTGGGGACAGCCAAGGAGGCATCTGCAGGCAACAAAGGTAGGTGTGTGCTTGTGTGTGTGTTTCCTATGCAGATCCTAAGCCCAGTGTCACATGCAAGTAGGAGGAGTAAGAAGGGTTCCTGGCAAATCCGGGTTATGGATTGCATTTAAAAAGGCCCCGTGGGAGTGCAATGGGCCCCTGTCTTGCTGCTTAGCAATAATGGTATGGGTTTAGGTTCTGCTGTGTGTACTGGTGGTTGACTGCCCCCCAGCCCAGAGTGTGCATGGAAAATTGTCTGGCAGCCTCCCTGACAGCAAGCAGTGATAGTGCCCATGAAGGGGACCTTGTTGGGCCCGCCCCTTTCACGGTTATCGCTTCTCGGCCTTTTGGCTAAGATCAAGTGTAGTATCTGTTCTTATCAGTTTAATATCTGATACGTCCCCTATCTGGGGACCATATATTAAATGGATTTTTGAGAACGGGGGCCGATTTCGAAGCTTGCTTCCGTCGCCCTATGCATTGACCCGATATGGCAGTATCTTCGGGTACAGTGCACCACCCCCTTACAGGGTTAAAAAGAAAGATTCCTACTTTCATTGCTACCTGCTTGCTGGCTAGCCAGCTAGCCAGCCCTGTGGGCCTTGCTGCTGCTGCAGCCAAAAAACAAAAGGTGGTGCTGCTGCTGCTTCTGCTGCTTCTGCTTCTGCTTGTGTCTGGCCCCTGTTGGAGCGTCCAGGCACAGGACTTCTGCTGCTGCTGACTAAATGGCCTCCTTAATTGGATCATTTGAGTAGCCAGCACACCTGTGCAGGTAGGGCATGACATGATAGGCAGCTGCCTTGATAGCGGGTGGGTGCTGAATGTTCCTAATTGACAAAATAAGATTAATGCTTATGAAGAAATATAAAATCTCATCCCTTCCCCAATATCGCGCCACACCCCTACCCCTTAATTCCCTGGTTGAACGTGATGGACATATGTCTTTTTTCGACCGTACTAACTATGTAACTATGTAACATAACATGGGGGGGGGGGGGGGGGGTCTCCTGGCTGTTCACACAGGTGTGTCATTGCTGTACATTGACCATGCATTGCTTCTGTGGTATTGCAAAGGCAAAGACAAATGCTTCCAGCCATCCATTGCACTAATGGATTGGTCATCAGCTGGCTGTCTATGTCCCGCATCAATATAGACCAAAGTACAGAGGGTTAGGCTATGCTATTGTGCACCTACCTGATGCATCAGAAGGTGCGAGGCCCTTGCTAAATTCTGTGCACAGACTTTGAGATCTATGCTTTAGACTGTATCTAAACCTGCTCCAACATGGACTGACATTCTGGCCTACTTTCAGCCGATGCGACTTGTCTGTCGCTGAACAGTCGCTTTTTATGTATTCAGCACCTATGTATAATGTTGTAAAAATGCTCTAGAAGCTAAAGTCGCAGAAATGTCACACATATTTGGCCTGCAACTTTCTGTGCGACAAATTCAGACAGGAAAAATCAGTATAAATCCTTAGAAAATTATCCCCCAGTGTCTCCATCTGCTGGCGGTATTGAATAAGCATTGCTGCACTGATGGGGTATGCATTAGACGAAAAAAAAGAAGAAAAAGAAGAATAATACGCCCAGAAAAGAGGCGAAAAGGAGAAAAACGTAAAAAAACGTGAAAAAAAAGTAAGAGGAAGAGAAGGGAAAAAAAGGTGGAAATGGGTTTAAAAGTGATTTCGGCGGAGAAATATATATATATATATATATATATATATATATATATATATATATATGCGCACACACACACATAGATATAAACGTATTCTCCGTTGAGATATTGCAGCCGCTGCTGTGTCCAGGCCCAGGAGCCTTAGCACTGTGCTGTGATGTCACTCAATACCACTGACATCACTAGGTGTAAACAACATCTCTCCTTTGCTGTGTATGTGACTATGGAGCTGTTTGGTGATGTCGTCTATTACGGCCTTCATAGAAGCAACAGGAGATTGTTGCATCCATCTTGAACCCTCAGAACTACAGTGCTATGATGTCACTCACTTCCACAGGCCTTGCAGAGTGTAAACAACAACAACCCAGCTTTGTTGTGTATGTAACCAAAGGGATTTGTGATGTCACCTAGAACCTTCACAGCAGCGACAGCTTTATGAGGAGCATCAGCACTGCTCTGCCTGAGCAGAACCATCACCGCCATAGGTTGTCAAATAACCCGGATTTAACCCACACAGGTAAGTCCAATGGGGTGCAGGCATGTCCTCTATGCTTACAGCTTCCCGTGGGTGTTGGTTTGATACCGTTTGGGGACAGCCAAGGAGGCATCTGCAGGCAACAAAGGTAGGTGTGTGCTTGTGTGTGTGTTTCCTATGCAGATCCTAAGCCCAGTGTCACATGCAAGTAGGAGGAGTAAGAAGGGTTCCTGGCAAATCCGGGTTATGGATTGCATTTAAAAAGGCCCCGTGGGAGTGCAATGGGCCCCTGTCTTGCTGCTTAGCAATAATGGTATGGGTTTAGGTTCTGCTGTGTGTACTGGTGGTTGACTGCCCCCCAGCCCAGAGTGTGCATGGAAAATTGTCTGGCAGCCTCCCTGACAGCAAGCAGTGATAGTGCCCATGAAGGGGACCTTGTTGGGCCCGCCCCTTTCACGGTTATCGCTTCTCGGCCTTTTGGCTAAGATCAAGTGTAGTATCTGTTCTTATCAGTTTAATATCTGATACGTCCCCTATCTGGGGACCATATATTAAATGGATTTTTGAGAACGGGGGCCGATTTCGAAGCTTGCTTCCGTCGCCCTATGCATTGACCCGATATGGCAGTATCTTCGGGTACAGTGCACCACCCCCTTACAGGGTTAAAAAGAAAGATTCCTACTTTCATTGCTACCTGCTTGCTGGCTAGCCAGCTAGCCAGCCCTGTGGGCCTTGCTGCTGCTGCAGCCAAAAAACAAAAGGTGGTGCTGCTGCTGCTTCTGCTGCTTCTGCTTCTGCTTGTGTCTGGCCCCTGTTGGAGCGTCCAGGCACAGGACTTCTGCTGCTGCTGACTAAATGGCCTCCTTAATTGGATCATTTGAGTAGCCAGCACACCTGTGCAGGTAGGGCATGACATGATAGGCAGCTGCCTTGATAGCGGGTGGGTGCTGAATGTTCCTAATTGACAAAATAAGATTAATGCTTATGAAGAAATATAAAATCTCATCCCTTCCCCAATATCGCGCCACACCCCTACCCCTTAATTCCCTGGTTGAACGTGATGGACATATGTCTTTTTTCGACCGTACTAACTATGTAACTATGTAACATAACATGGGGGGGGGGGGGGGGGGGGTCTCCTGGCTGTTCACACAGGTGTGTCATTGCTGTACATTGACCATGCATTGCTTCTGTGGTATTGCAAAGGCAAAGACAAATGCTTCCAGCCATCCATTGCACTAATGGATTGGTCATCAGCTGGCTGTCTATGTCCCGCATCAATATAGACCAAAGTACAGAGGGTTAGGCTATGCTATTGTGCACCTACCTGATGCATCAGAAGGTGCGAGGCCCTTGCTAAATTCTGTGCACAGACTTTGAGATCTATGCTTTAGACTGTATCTAAACCTGCTCCAACATGGACTGACATTCTGGCCTACTTTCAGCCGATGCGACTTGTCTGTCGCTGAACAGTCGCTTTTTATGTATTCAGCACCTATGTATAATGTTGTAAAAATGCTCTAGAAGCTAAAGTCGCAGAAATGTCACACATATTTGGCCTGCAACTTTCTGTGCGACAAATTCAGACAGGAAAAATCAGTATAAATCCTTAGAAAATTATCCCCCAGTGTCTCCATCTGCTGGCGGTATTGAATAAGCATTGCTGCACTGATGGGGTATGCATTAGACGAAAAAAAAGAAGAAAAAGAAGAATAATACGCCCAGAAAAGAGGCGAAAAGGAGAAAAATGTAAAAAAACTTGAAAAAAAAGTAAGAGGAAGAGAAGGGAAAAAAAGGTGGAAATGGGTTTAAAAGTGATTTCGGCGGAGAATATATATATATATATATATATATATATATATATATATATATATATATATATATGCGCACACACACACATAGATATAAACGTATTCTCCGTTGAGATATTGCAGCCGCTGCTGTGTCCAGGCCCAGGAGCCTTAGCACTGTGCTGTGATGTCACTCAATACCACTGACATCACTAGGTGTAAACAACATCTCTCCTTTGCTGTGTATGTGACTATGGAGCTGTTTGGTGATGTCGTCTATTACGGCCTTCATAGAAGCAACAGGAGATTGTTGCATCCATCTTGAACCCTCAGAACTACAGTGCTATGATGTCACTCACTTCCACAGGCCTTGCAGAGTGTAAACAACAACAACCCAGCTTTGTTGTGTATGTAACCAAAGGGATTTGTG
Organism: Hyla sarda; assembly: GCF_029499605.1. NCBI lineage: Eukaryota > Metazoa > Chordata > Amphibia > Anura > Hylidae > Hyla > Hyla sarda. The sequence continues at coordinate 130,765 of NW_026610633.1, forward strand.
ATGTCACCTAGAACCTTCACAGCAGCGACAGCTTTATGAGGAGCATCAGCACTGCTCTGCCTGAGCAGAACCATCACCGCCATAGGTTGTCAAATAACCCGGATTTAACCCACACAGGTAAGTCCAATGGGGTGCAGGCATGTCCTCTATGCTTACAGCTTCCCGTGGGTGTTGGTTTGATACCGTTTGGGGACAGCCAAGGAGGCATCTGCAGGCAACAAAGGTAGGTGTGTGCTTGTGTGTGTGTTTCCTATGCAGATCCTAAGCCCAGTGTCACATGCAAGTAGGAGGAGTAAGAAGGGTTCCTGGCAAATCCGGGTTATGGATTGCATTTAAAAAGGCCCCGTGGGAGTGCAATGGGCCCCTGTCTTGCTGCTTAGCAATAATGGTATGGGTTTAGGTTCTGCTGTGTGTACTGGTGGTTGACTGCCCCCCAGCCCAGAGTGTGCATGGAAAATTGTCTGGCAGCCTCCCTGACAGCAAGCAGTGATAGTGCCCATGAAGGGGACCTTGTTGGGCCCGCCCCTTTCACGGTTATCGCTTCTCGGCCTTTTGGCTAAGATCAAGTGTAGTATCTGTTCTTATCAGTTTAATATCTGATACGTCCCCTATCTGGGGACCATATATTAAATGGATTTTTGAGAACGGGGGCCGATTTCGAAGCTTGCTTCCGTCGCCCTATGCATTGACCCGATATGGCAGTATCTTCGGGTACAGTGCACCACCCCCTTACAGGGTTAAAAAGAAAGATTCCTACTTTCATTGCTACCTGCTTGCTGGCTAGCCAGCTAGCCAGCCCTGTGGGCCTTGCTGCTGCTGCAGCCAAAAAACAAAAGGTGGTGCTGCTGCTGCTTCTGCTGCTTCTGCTTCTGCTTGTGTCTGGCCCCTGTTGGAGCGTCCAGGCACAGGACTTCTGCTGCTGCTGACTAAATGGCCTCCTTAATTGGATCATTTGAGTAGCCAGCACACCTGTGCAGGTAGGGCATGACATGATAGGCAGCTGCCTTGATAGCGGGTGGGTGCTGAATGTTCCTAATTGACAAAATAAGATTAATGCTTATGAAGAAATATAAAATCTCATCCCTTCCCCAATATCGCGCCACACCCCTACCCCTTAATTCCCTGGTTGAACGTGATGGACATATGTCTTTTTTCGACCGTACTAACTATGTAACTATGTAACATAACATGGGGGGGGGGGGGGGGGGTCTCCTGGCTGTTCACACAGGTGTGTCATTGCTGTACATTGACCATGCATTGCTTCTGTGGTATTGCAAAGGCAAAGACAAATGCTTCCAGCCATCCATTGCACTAATGGATTGGTCATCAGCTGGCTGTCTATGTCCCGCATCAATATAGACCAAAGTACAGAGGGTTAGGCTATGCTATTGTGCACCTACCTGATGCATCAGAAGGTGCGAGGCCCTTGCTAAATTCTGTGCACAGACTTTGAGATCTATGCTTTAGACTGTATCTAAACCTGCTCCAACATGGACTGACATTCTGGCCTACTTTCAGCCGATGCGACTTGTCTGTCGCTGAACAGTCGCTTTTTATGTATTCAGCACCTATGTATAATGTTGTAAAAATGCTCTAGAAGCTAAAGTCGCAGAAATGTCACACATATTTGGCCTGCAACTTTCTGTGCGACAAATTCAGACAGGAAAAATCAGTATAAATCCTTAGAAAATTATCCCCCAGTGTCTCCATCTGCTGGCGGTATTGAATAAGCATTGCTGCACTGATGGGGTATGCATTAGACGAAAAAAAAGAAGAAAAAGAAGAATAATACGCCCAGAAAAGAGGCGAAAAGGAGAAAAACGTAAAAAAACGTGAAAAAAAAGTAAGAGGAAGAGAAGGGAAAAAAAGGTGGAAATGGGTTTAAAAGTGATTTCGGCGGAGAAATATATATATATATATATATATATATATATATATATATATATATATATATGCGCACACACACACATAGATATAAACGTATTCTCCGTTGAGATATTGCAGCCGCTGCTGTGTCCAGGCCCAGGAGCCTTAGCACTGTGCTGTGATGTCACTCAATACCACTGACATCACTAGGTGTAAACAACATCTCTCCTTTGCTGTGTATGTGACTATGGAGCTGTTTGGTGATGTCGTCTATTACGGCCTTCATAGAAGCAACAGGAGATTGTTGCATCCATCTTGAACCCTCAGAACTACAGTGCTATGATGTCACTCACTTCCACAGGCCTTGCAGAGTGTAAACAACAACAACCCAGCTTTGTTGTGTATGTAACCAAAGGGATTTGTGATGTCACCCTAGAACCTTCACAGCAGCGACAGCTTTATGAGGAGCATCAGCACTGCTCTGCCTGAGCAGAACCATCACCGCCATAGGTTGTCAAATAACCCGGATATAACCCACACAGGTAAGTCCAATGGGGTGCAGGCATGTCCTCTATGCTTACAGCTTCCCGTGGGTGTTGGTTTGATACCGTTTGGGGACAGCCAAGGAGGCATCTGCAGGCAACAAAGGTAGGTGTGTGCTTGTGTGTGTGTTTCCTATGCAGATCCTAAGCCCAGTGTCACATGCAAGTAGGAGGAGTAAGAAGGGTTCCTGGCAAATCCGGGTTATGGATTGCATTTAAAAAGGCCCCGTGGGAGTGCAATGGGCCCCTGTCTTGCTGCTTAGCAATAATGGTATGGGTTTAGGTTCTGCTGTGTGTACTGGTGGTTGACTGCCCCCCAGCCCAGAGTGTGCATGGAAAATTGTCTGGCAGCCTCCCTGACAGCAAGCAGTGATAGTGCCCATGAAGGGGACCTTGTTGGGCCCGCCCCTTTCACGGTTATCGCTTCTCGGCCTTTTGGCTAAGATCAAGTGTAGTATCTGTTCTTATCAGTTTAATATCTGATACGTCCCCTATCTGGGGACCATATATTAAATGGATTTTTGAGAACGGGGGCCGATTTCGAAGCTTGCTTCCGTCGCCCTATGCATTGACCCGATATGGCAGTATCTTCGGGTACAGTGCACCACCCCCTTACAGGGTTAAAAAGAAAGATTCCTACTTTCATTGCTACCTGCTTGCTGGCTAGCCAGCTAGCCAGCCCTGTGGGCCTTGCTGCTGCTGCAGCCAAAAAACAAAAGGTGGTGCTGCTGCTGCTTCTGCTTCTGCTTGTGTCTGGCCCCTGTTGGAGCGTCCAGGCACAGGACTTCTGCTGCTGCTGACTAAATGGCCTCCTTAATTGGATCATTTGAGTAGCCAGCACACCTGTGCAGGTAGGGCATGACATGATAGGCAGCTGCCTTGATAGCGGGTGGGTGCTGAATGTTCCTAATTGACAAAATAAGATTAATGCTTATGAAGAAATATAAAATCTCATCCCTTCCCCAATATCGCGCCACACCCCTACCCCTTAATTCCCTGGTTGAACGTGATGGACATATGTCTTTTTTCGACCGTACTAACTATGTAACTATGTAACATAACATGGGGGGGGGGGGGGGTCTCCTGGCTGTTCACACAGGTGTGTCATTGCTGTACATTGACCATGCATTGCTTCTGTGGTATTGCAAAGGCAAAGACAAATGCTTCCAGCCATCCATTGCACTAATGGATTGGTCATCAGCTGGCTGTCTATGTCCCGCATCAATATAGACCAAAGTACAGAGGGTTAGGCTATGCTATTGTGCACCTACCTGATGCATCAGAAGGTGCGAGGCCCTTGCTAAATTCTGTGCACAGACTTTGAGATCTATGCTTTAGACTGTATCTAAACCTGCTCCAACATGGACTGACATTCTGGCCTACTTTCAGCCGATGCGACTTGTCTGTCGCTGAACAGTCGCTTTTTATGTATTCAGCACCTATGTATAATGTTGTAAAAATGCTCTAGAAGCTAAAGTCGCAGAAATGTCACACATATTTGGCCTGCAACTTTCTGTGCGACAAATTCAGACAGGAAAAATCAGTATAAATCCTTAGAAAATTATCCCCCAGTGTCTCCATCTGCTGGCGGTATTGAATAAGCATTGCTGCACTGATGGGGTATGCATTAGACGAAAAAAAAGAAGAAAAAGAAGAATAATACGCCCAGAAAAGAGGCGAAAAGGAGAAAAACGTAAAAAAACGTGAAAAAAAAGTAAGAGGAAGAGAAGGGAAAAAAAGGTGGAAATGGGTTTAAAAGTGATTTCGGCGGAGAATATATATATATATATATATATATATATATATATATATGCGCACACACACACATAGATATAAACGTATTCTCCGTTGAGATATTGCAGCCGCTGCTGTGTCCAGGCCCAGGAGCCTTAGCACTGTGCTGTGATGTCACTCAATACCACTGACATCACTAGGTGTAAACAACATCTCTCCTTTGCTGTGTATGTGACTATGGAGCTGTTTGGTGATGTCGTCTATTACGGCCTTCATAGAAGCAACAGGAGATTGTTGCATCCATCTTGAACCCTCAGAACTACAGTGCTATGATGTCACTCACTTCCACAGGCCTTGCAGAGTGTAAACAACAACAACCCAGCTTTGTTGTGTATGTAACCAAAGGGATTTGTGATGTCACCTAGAACCTTCACAGCAGCGACAGCTTTATGAGGAGCATCAGCACTGCTCTGCCTGAGCAGAACCATCACCGCCATAGGTTGTCAAATAACCCGGATTTAACCCACACAGGTAAGTCCAATGGGGTGCAGGCATGTCCTCTATGCTTACAGCTTCCCGTGGGTGTTGGTTTGATACCGTTTGGGGACAGCCAAGGAGGCATCTGCAGGCAACAAAGGTAGGTGTGTGCTTGTGTGTGTGTTTCCCATGCAGATCCTAAGCCCAGTGTCACATGCAAGTAGGAGGAGTAAGAAGGGTTCCTGGCAAATCCGGGTTATGGATTGCATTTAAAAAGGCCCCGTGGGAGTGCAATGGGCCCCTGTCTTGCTGCTTAGCAATAATGGTATGGGTTTAGGTTCTGCTGTGTGTACTGGTGGTTGACTGCCCCCCAGCCCAGAGTGTGCATGGAAAATTGTCTGGCAGCCTCCCTGACAGCAAGCAGTGATAGTGCCCATGAAGGGGACCTTGTTGGGCCCGCCCCTTTCACGGTTATCGCTTCTCGGCCTTTTGGCTAAGATCAAGTGTAGTATCTGTTCTTATCAGTTTAATATCTGATACGTCCCCTATCTGGGGACCATATATTAAATGGATTTTTGAGAACGGGGGCCGATTTCGAAGCTTGCTTCCGTCGCCCTATGCATTGACCCGATATGGCAGTATCTTCGGGTACAGTGCACCACCCCCTTACAGGGTTAAAAAGAAAGATTCCTACTTTCATTGCTACCTGCTTGCTGGCTAGCCAGCTAGCCAGCCCTGTGGGCCTTGCTGCTGCTGCAGCCAAAAAACAAAAGGTGGTGCTGCTGCTGCTTCTGCTGCTTCTGCTTCTGCTTGTGTCTGGCCCCTGTTGGAGCGTCCAGGCACAGGACTTCTGCTGCTGCTGACTAAATGGCCTCCTTAATTGGATCATTTGAGTAGCCAGCACACCTGTGCAGGTAGGGCATGACATGATAGGCAGCTGCCTTGATAGCGGGTGGGTGCTGAATGTTCCTAATTGACAAAATAAGATTAATGCTTATGAAGAAATATAAAATCTCATCCCTTCCCCAATATCGCGCCACACCCCTACCCCTTAATTCCCTGGTTGAACGTGATGGACATATGTCTTTTTTCGACCGTACTAACTATGTAACTATGTAACATAACATTGGGGGGGGGGGGAGGGGGGTCTCCTGGCTGTTCACACAGGTGTGTCATTGCTGTACATTGACCATGCATTGCTTCTGTGGTATTGCAAAGGCAAAGACAAATGCTTCCAGCCATCCATTGCACTAATGGATTGGTCATCAGCTGGCTGTCTATGTCCCGCATCAATATAGACCAAAGTACAGAGGGTTAGGCTATGCTATTGTGCACCTACCTGATGCATCAGAAGGTGCGAGGCCCTTGCTAAATTCTGTGCACAGACTTTGAGATCTATGCTTTAGACTGTATCTAAACCTGCTCCAACATGGACTGACATTCTGGCCTACTTTCAGCCGATGCGACTTGTCTGTCGCTGAACAGTCGCTTTTTATGTATTCAGCACCTATGTATAATGTTGTAAAAATGCTCTAGAAGCTAAAGTCGCAGAAATGTCACACATATTTGGCCTGCAACTTTCTGTGCGACAAATTCAGACAGGAAAAATCAGTATAAATCCTTAGAAAATTATCCCCCAGTGTCTCCATCTGCTGGCGGTATTGAATAAGCATTGCTGCACTGATGGGGTATGCATTAGACGAAAAAAAAGAAGAAAAAGAAGAATAATACGCCCAGAAAAGAGGCGAAAAGGAGAAAAACGTAAAAAAACGTGAAAAAAAAGTAAGAGGAAGAGAAGGGAAAAAAAGGTGGAAATGGGTTTAAAAGTGATTTCGGCGGAGAAATATATATATATATATATATATATATATATATATATATATATATATGCGCACACACACACATAGATATAAACGTATTCTCCGTTGAGATATTGCAGCCGCTGCTGTGTCCAGGCCCAGGAGCCTTAGCACTGTGCTGTGATGTCACTCAATACCACTGACATCACTAGGTGTAAACAACATCTCTCCTTTGCTGTGTATGTGACTATGGAGCTGTTTGGTGATGTCGTCTATTACGGCCTTCATAGAAGCAACAGGAGATTGTTGCATCCATCTTGAACCCTCAGAACTACAGTGCTATGATGTCACTCACTTCCACAGGCCTTGCAGAGTGTAAACAACAACAACCCAGCTTTGTTGTGTATGTAACCAAAGGGATTTGTGATGTCACCTAGAACCTTCGCAGCGACAGCTTTATGAGGAGCATCAGCACTGCTCTGCCTGAGCAGAACCATCACCGCCATAGGTTGTCAAATAACCCGGATTTAACCCACACAGGTAAGTCCAATGGGGTGCAGGCATGTCCTCTATGCTTACAGCTTCCCGTGGGTGTTGGTTTGATACCGTTTGGGGACAGCCAAGGAGGCATCTGCAGGCAACAAAGGTAGGTGTGTGCTTGTGTGTGTGTTTCCTATGCAGATCCTAAGCCCAGTGTCACATGCAAGTAGGAGGAGTAAGAAGGGTTCCTGGCAAATCCGGGTTATGGATTGCATTTAAAAAGGCCCCGTGGGAGTGCAATGGGCCCCTGTCTTGCTGCTTAGCAATAATGGTATGGGTTTAGGTTCTGCTGTGTGTACTGGTGGTTGACTGCCCCCCAGCCCAGAGTGTGCATGGAAAATTGTCTGGCAGCCTCCCTGACAGCAAGCAGTGATAGTGCCCATGAAGGGGACCTTGTTGGGCCCGCCCCTTTCACGGTTATCGCTTCTCGGCCTTTTGGCTAAGATCAAGTGTAGTATCTGTTCTTATCAGTTTAATATCTGATACGTCCCCTATCTGGGGACCATATATTAAATGGATTTTTGAGAACGGGGGCCGATTTCGAAGCTTGCTTCCGTCGCCCTATGCATTGACCCGATATGGCAGTATCTTCGGGTACAGTGCACCACCCCCTTACAGGGTTAAAAAGAAAGATTCCTACTTTCATTGCTACCTGCTTGCTGGCTAGCCAGCTAGCCAGCCCTGTGGGCCTTGCTGCTGCTGCAGCCAAAAAACAAAAGGTGGTGCTGCTGCTGCTTCTGCTGCTTCTGCTTCTGCTTGTGTCTGGCCCCTGTTGGAGCGTCCAGGCACAGGACTTCTGCTGCTGCTGACTAAATGGCCTCCTTAATTGGATCATTTGAGTAGCCAGCACACCTGTGCAGGTAGGGCATGACATGATAGGCAGCTGCCTTGATAGCGGGTGGGTGCTGAATGTTCCTAATTGACAAAATAAGATTAATGCTTATGAAGAAATATAAAATCTCATCCCTTCCCCAATATCGCGCCACACCCCTACCCCTTAATTCCCTGGTTGAACGTGATGGACATATGTCTTTTTTCGACCGTACTAACTATGTAACTATGTAACATAACATGGGGGGGGGGGGGGGTCTCCTGGCTGTTCACACAGGTGTGTCATTGCTGTACATTGACCATGCATTGCTTCTGTGGTATTGCAAAGGCAAAGACAAATGCTTCCAGCCATCCATTGCACTAATGGATTGGTCATCAGCTGGCTGTCTATGTCCCGCATCAATATAGACCAAAGTACAGAGGGTTAGGCTATGCTATTGTGCACCTACCTGATGCATCAGAAGGTGCGAGGCCCTTGCTAAATTCTGTGCACAGACTTTGAGATCTATGCTTTAGACTGTATCTAAACCTGCTCCAACATGGACTGACATTCTGGCCTACTTTCAGCCGATGCGACTTGTCTGTCGCTGAACAGTCGCTTTTTATGTATTCAGCACCTATGTATAATGTTGTAAAAATGCTCTAGAAGCTAAAGTCGCAGAAATGTCACACATATTTGGCCTGCAACTTTCTGTGCGACAAATTCAGACAGGAAAAATCAGTATAAATCCTTAGAAAATTATCCCCCAGTGTCTCCATCTGCTGGCGGTATTGAATAAGCATTGCTGCACTGATGGGGTATGCATTAGACGAAAAAAAAGAAGAAAAAGAAGAATAATACGCCCAGAAAAGAGGCGAAAAGGAGAAAAACGTAAAAAAACGTGAAAAAAAAGTAAGAGGAAGAGAAGGGAAAAAAAGGTGGAAATGGGTTTAAAAGTGATTTCGGCGGAGAAATATATATATATATATATATATATATATATATATATATATATATATATGCGCACACACACACATAGATATAAACGTATTCTCCGTTGAGATATTGCAGCCGCTGCTGTGTCCAGGCCCAGGAGCCTTAGCACTGTGCTGTGATGTCACTCAATACCACTGACATCACTAGGTGTAAACAACATCTCTCCTTTGCTGTGTATGTGACTATGGAGCTGTTTGGTGATGTCGTCTATTACGGCCTTCATAGAAGCAACAGGAGATTGTTGCATCCATCTTGAACCCTCAGAACTACAGTGCTATGATGTCACTCACTTCCACAGGCCTTGCAGAGTGTAAACAACAACAACCCAGCTTTGTTGTGTATGTAACCAAAGGGATTTGTGATGTCACCTAGAACCTTCACAGCAGCGACAGCTTTATGAGGAGCATCAGCACTGCTCTGCCTGAGCAGAACCATCACCGCCATAGGTTGTCAAATAACCCGGATTTAACCCACACAGGTAAGTCCAATGGGGTGCAGGCATGTCCTCTATGCTTACAGCTTCCCGTGGGTGTTGGTTTGATACCGTTTGGGGACAGCCAAGGAGGCATCTGCAGGCAACAAAGGTAGGTGTGTGCTTGTGTGTGTGTTTCCTATGCAGATCCTAAGCCCAGTGTCACATGCAAGTAGGAGGAGTAAGAAGGGTTCCTGGCAAATCCGGGTTATGGATTGCATTTAAAAAGGCCCCGTGGGAGTGCAATGGGCCCCTGTCTTGCTGCTTAGCAATAATGGTATGGGTTTAGGTTCTGCTGTGTGTACTGGTGGTTGACTGCCCCCCAGCCCAGAGTGTGCATGGAAAATTGTCTGGCAGCCTCCCTGACAGCAAGCAGTGATAGTGCCCATGAAGGGGACCTTGTTGGGCCCGCCCCTTTCACGGTTATCGCTTCTCGGCCTTTTGGCTAAGATCAAGTGTAGTATCTGTTCTTATCAGTTTAATATCTGATACGTCCCCTATCTGGGGACCATATATTAAATGGATTTTTGAGAACGGGGGCCGATTTCGAAGCTTGCTTCCGTCGCCCTATGCATTGACCCGATATGGCAGTATCTTCGGGTACAGTGCACCACCCCCTTACAGGGTTAAAAAGAAAGATTCCTACTTTCATTGCTACCTGCTTGCTGGCTAGCCAGCTAGCCAGCCCTGTGGGCCTTGCTGCTGCTGCAGCCAAAAAACAAAAGGTGGTGCTGCTGCTGCTTCTGCTGCTTCTGCTTCTGCTTGTGTCTGGCCCCTGTTGGAGCGTCCAGGCACAGGACTTCTGCTGCTGCTGACTAAATGGCCTCCTTAATTGGATCATTTGAGTAGCCAGCACACCTGTGCAGGTAGGGCATGACATGATAGGCAGCTGCCTTGATAGCGGGTGGGTGCTGAATGTTCCTAATTGACAAAATAAGATTAATGCTTATGAAGAAATATAAAATCTCATCCCTTCCCCAATATCGCGCCACACCCCTACCCCTTAATTCCCTGGTTGAACGTGATGGACATATGTCTTTTTTCGACCGTACTAACTATGTAACTATGTAACATAACATGGGGGGGGGGGGGGGGTCTCCTGGCTGTTCACACAGGTGTGTCATTGCTGTACATTGACCATGCATTGCTTCTGTGGTATTGCAAAGGCAAAGACAAATGCTTCCAGCCATCCATTGCACTAATGGATTGGTCATCAGCTGGCTGTCTATGTCCCGCATCAATATAGACCAAAGTACAGAGGGTTAGGCTATGCTATTGTGCACCTACCTGATGCATCAGAAGGTGCGAGGCCCTTGCTAAATTCTGTGCACAGACTTTGAGATCTATGCTTTAGACTGTATCTAAACCTGCTCCAACATGGACTGACATTCTGGCCTACTTTCAGCCGATGCGACTTGTCTGTCGCTGAACAGTCGCTTTTTATGTATTCAGCACCTATGTATAATGTTGTAAAAATGCTCTAGAAGCTAAAGTCGCAGAAATGTCACACATATTTGGCCTGCAACTTTCTGTGCGACAAATTCAGACAGGAAAAATCAGTATAAATCCTTAGAAAATTATCCCCCAGTGTCTCCATCTGCTGGCGGTATTGAATAAGCATTGCTGCACTGATGGGGTATGCATTAGACGAAAAAAAAGAAGAAAAAGAAGAATAATACGCCCAGAAAAGAGGCGAAAAGGAGAAAAAACGTAAAAAAACGTGAAAAAAAAGTAAGAGGGAGAAGGGAAAAAAAGGTGGAAATGGGTTTAAAAGTGATTTCGGCGGAGAAATATATATATATAATATATATATATATATATATATATATATATATGCGCACACACACACATAGATATAAACGTATTCTCCGTTGAGATATTGCAGCCGCTGCTGTGTCCAGGCCCAGGAGCCTTAGCACTGTGCTGTGATGTCACTCAATACCACTGACATCACTAGGTGTAAACAACATCTCTCCTTTGCTGTGTATGTGACTATGGAGCTGTTTGGTGATGTCGTCTATTACGGCCTTCATAGAAGCAACAGGAGATTGTTGCATCCATCTTGAACCCTCAGAACTACAGTGCTATGATGTCACTCACTTCCACAGGCCTTGCAGAGTGTAAACAACAACAACCCAGCTTTGTTGTGTATGTAACCAAAGGGATTTGTGATGTCACCTAGAACCTTCACAGCAGCGACAGCTTTATGAGGAGCATCAGCACTGCTCTGCCTGAGCAGAACCATCACCGCCATAGGTTGTCAAATAACCCGGATTTAACCCACACAGGTAAGTCCAATGGGGTGCAGGCATGTCCTCTATGCTTACAGCTTCCCGTGGGTGTTGGTTTGATACCGTTTGGGGACAGCCAAGGAGGCATCTGCAGGCAACAAAGGTAGGTGTGTGCTTGTGTGTGTGTTTCCTATGCAGATCCTAAGCCCAGTGTCACATGCAAGTAGGAGGAGTAAGAAGGGTTCCTGGCAAATCCGGGTTATGGATTGCATTTAAAAAGGCCCCGTGGGAGTGCAATGGGCCCCTGTCTTGCTGCTTAGCAATAATGGTATGGGTTTAGGTTCTGCTGTGTGTACTGGTGGTTGACTGCCCCCCAGCCCAGAGTGTGCATGGAAAATTGTCTGGCAGCCTCCCTGACAGCAAGCAGTGATAGTGCCCATGAAGGGGACCTTGTTGGGCCCGCCCCTTTCACGGTTATCGCTTCTCGGCCTTTTGGCTAAGATCAAGTGTAGTATCTGTTCTTATCAGTTTAATATCTGATACGTCCCCTATCTGGGGACCATATATTAAATGGATTTTTGAGAACGGGGGCCGATTTCGAAGCTTGCTTCCGTCGCCCTATGCATTGACCCGATATGGCAGTATCTTCGGGTACAGTGCACCACCCCCTTACAGGGTTAAAAAGAAAGATTCCTACTTTCATTGCTACCTGCTTGCTGGCTAGCCAGCTAGCCAGCCCTGTGGGCCTTGCTGCTGCTGCAGCCAAAAAACAAAAGGTGGTGCTGCTGCTGCTTCTGCTGCTTCTGCTTCTGCTTGTGTCTGGCCCCTGTTGGAGCGTCCAGGCACAGGACTTCTGCTGCTGCTGACTAAATGGCCTCCTTAATTGGATCATTTGAGTAGCCAGCACACCTGTGCAGGTAGGGCATGACATGATAGGCAGCTGCCTTGATAGCGGGTGGGTGCTGAATGTTCCTAATTGACAAAATAAGATTAATGCTTATGAAGAAATATAAAATCTCATCCCTTCCCCAATATCGCGCCACACCCCTACCCCTTAATTCCCTGGTTGAACGTGATGGACATATGTCTTTTTTCGACCGTACTAACTATGTAACTATGTAACATAACATGGGGGGGGGGGGGGGGGGGGGTCTCCTGGCTGTTCACACAGGTGTGTCATTGCTGTACATTGACCATGCATTGCTTCTGTGGTATTGCAAAGGCAAAGACAAATGCTTCCAGCCATCCATTGCACTAATGGATTGGTCATCAGCTGGCTGTCTATGTCCCGCATCAATATAGACCAAAGTACAGAGGGTTAGGCTATGCTATTGTGCACCTACCTGATGCATCAGAAGGTGCGAGGCCCTTGCTAAATTCTGTGCACAGACTTTGAGATCTATGCTTTAGACTGTATCTAAACCTGCTCCAACATGGACTGACATTCTGGCCTACTTTCAGCCGATGCGACTTGTCTGTCGCTGAACAGTCGCTTTTTATGTATTCAGCACCTATGTATAATGTTGTAAAAATGCTCTAGAAGCTAAAGTCGCAGAAATGTCACACATATTTGGCCTGCAACTTTCTGTGCGACAAATTCAGACAGGAAAAATCAGTATAAATCCTTAGAAAATTATCCCCCAGTGTCTCCATCTGCTGGCGGTATTGAATAAGCATTGCTGCACTGATGGGGTATGCATTAGACGAAAAAAAAGAAGAAAAAGAAGAATAATACGCCCAGAAAAGAGGCGAAAAGGAGAAAAACGTAAAAAAACGTGAAAAAAAAGTAAGAGGAAGAGAAGGGAAAAAAAGGTGGAAATGGGTTTAAAAGTGATTTCGGCTGAGAAATATATATATATATATATATATATATATATATATATATATATGCGCACACACACACATAGATATAAACGTATTCTCCGTTGAGATATTGCAGCCGCTGCTGTGTCCAGGCCCAGGAGCCTTAGCACTGTGCTGTGATGTCACTCAATACCACTGACATCACTAGGTGTAAACAACATCTCTCCTTTGCTGTGTATGTGACTATGGAGCTGTTTGGTGATGTCGTCTATTACGGCCTTCATAGAAGCAACAGGAGATTGTTGCATCCATCTTGAACCCTCAGAACTACAGTGCTATGATGTCACTCACTTCCACAGGCCTTGCAGAGTGTAAACAACAACAACCCAGCTTTGTTGTGTATGTAACCAAAGGGATTTGTGATGTCACCTAGAACCTTCACAGCAGCGACAGCTTTATGAGGAGCATCAGCACTGCTCTGCCTGAGCAGAACCATCACCGCCATAGGTTGTCAAATAACCCGGATTTAACCCACACAGGTAAGTCCAATGGGGTGCAGGCATGTCCTCTATGCTTACAGCTTCCCGTGGGTGTTGGTTTGATACCGTTTGGGGACAGCCAAGGAGGCATCTGCAGGCAACAAAGGTAGGTGTGTGCTTGTGTGTGTGTTTCCTATGCAGATCCTAAGCCCAGTGTCACATGCAAGTAGGAGGAGTAAGAAGGGTTCCTGGCAAATCCGGGTTATGGATTGCATTTAAAAAGGCCCCGTGGGAGTGCAATGGGCCCCTGTCTTGCTGCTTAGCAATAATGGTATGGGTTTAGGTTCTGCTGTGTGTACTGGTGGTTGACTGCCCCCCAGCCCAGAGTGTGCATGGAAAATTGTCTGGCAGCCTCCCTGACAGCAAGCAGTGATAGTGCCCATGAAGGGGACCTTGTTGGGCCCGCCCCTTTCACGGTTATCGCTTCTCGGCCTTTTGGCTAAGATCAAGTGTAGTATCTGTTCTTATCAGTTTTCATGCTGGTGGGGATGGGTGCTGCATGGAGGATGCAGGTGTACCAGGGCTTTCCGGGGCTGGTTCTGAGGAATCAGCTCGACGGCTGCCCCGATGTGACCTGTTCCCTCCGGGTCTCGCCATGAGGCTGAGAGGGTCTAGAGCCGAGGTACTTTTGTGCCTCGGGGAGTGGTGACCCCGAGGTGCCGAAACTCACTGGGAGAATAGACTCACTGAGTTGAAGCACGGGCACCATAATCTCTTCACCTTGTGGCACTCACCTCTTGTTTCCCGGCCTTCTGGCTAGGATCAGAGAAATTTTTATAGATCCGGCCGGATGTCCGGGCAGTATATCTGCACACATTCACTTATTTATTTCTTTTTTGTCTCACTGTGTCACTTTTTGCGTGTTGTGTGTTCACAGGATTTGTCAGGATGCGGTAGCCCTTCTGGGTGTCCCTCCTGGCGGTCTAGGGGAGGTGTGTGTGGCCATTAGGTTCCGCACCTCCCTGCAAACACCCCGGGTACTCCTGCTTTGGCAGGGTACCTACCGTAATCGGCTCTGCGGGCAGATACCTTGGCTAACGCCAAGGGGGATGCCGGGAGCATTTGTGGTCCCCTAGTAGCTTCGGCGAAAAGGGACATCGAACCTGGAACCTCGCAGGTACCTTTTGGTCCGGAGGCGAAGGGTAAGGTTTGTTGGGGGGCCTCTCTCCTATCGGAGAAGGGCTTGCGATAGACCGCATCCTTTGTGCACGTTTTTTTAGTGTAACACGTTTGCACTTTTTCTTGCACTTTGGGTGAATCGAAAGCACGTTCCTCGGCTTTAGATAAAAAAAAAAAAAAAAAATCTGTTCTTATCAGTTTAATATCTGATACGTCCCCTATCTGGGGACCATATATTAAATGGATTTTTGAGAACGGGGGCCGATTTCGAAGCTTGCTTCCGTCGCCCTATGCATTGACCCGATATGGCAGTATCTTCGGGTACAGTGCACCACCCCCTTACAGGGTTAAAAAGAAAGATTCCTACTTTCATTGCTACCTGCTTGCTGGCTAGCCAGCTAGCCAGCCCTGTGGGCCTTGCTGCTGCTGCAGCCAAAAAACAAAAGGTGGTGCTGCTGCTGCTTCTGCTGCTTCTGCTTCTGCTTGTGTCTGGCCCCTGTTGGAGCGTCCAGGCACAGGACTTCTGCTGCTGCTGACTAAATGGCCTCCTTAATTGGATCATTTGAGTAGCCAGCACACCTGTGCAGGTAGGGCATGACATGATAGGCAGCTGCCTTGATAGCGGGTGGGTGCTGAATGTTCCTAATTGACAAAATAAGATTAATGCTTATGAAGAAATATAAAATCTCATCCCTTCCCCAATATCGCGCCACACCCCTACCCCTTAATTCCCTGGTTGAACGTGATGGACATATGTCTTTTTTCGACCGTACTAACTATGTAACTATGTAACATAACATGGGGGGGGGGGTCTCCTGGCTGTTCACACAGGTGTGTCATTGCTGTACATTGACCATGCATTGCTTCTGTGGTATTGCAAAGGCAAAGACAAATGCTTCCAGCCATCCATTGCACTAATGGATTGGTCATCAGCTGGCTGTCTATGTCCCGCATCAATATAGACCAAAGTACAGAGGGTTAGGCTATGCTATTGTGCACCTACCTGATGCATCAGAAGGTGCGAGGCCCTTGCTAAATTCTGTGCACAGACTTTGAGATCTATGCTTTAGACTGTATCTAAACCTGCTCCAACATGGACTGACATTCTGGCCTACTTTCAGCCGATGCGACTTGTCTGTCGCTGAACAGTCGCTTTTTATGTATTCAGCACCTATGTATAATGTTGTAAAAATGCTCTAGAAGCTAAAGTCGCAGAAATGTCACACATATTTGGCCTGCAACTTTCTGTGCGACAAATTCAGACAGGAAAAATCAGTATAAATCCTTAGAAAATTATCCCCCAGTGTCTCCATCTGCTGGCGGTATTGAATAAGCATTGCTGCACTGATGGGGTATGCATTAGACGAAAAAAAAGAAGAAAAAGAAGAATAATACGCCCAGAAAAGAGGCGAAAAGGAGAAAAACGTAAAAAAACGTGAAAAAAAAGTAAGAGGAAGAGAAGGGAAAAAAAGGTGGAAATGGGTTTAAAAGTGATTTCGGCGGAGAATATATATATATATATATATATATATATATATATATATATATATATGCGCACACACACACATAGATATAAACGTATTCTCCGTTGAGATATTGCAGCCGCTGCTGTGTCCAGGCCCAGGAGCCTTAGCACTGTGCTGTGATGTCACTCAATACCACTGACATCACTAGGTGTAAACAACATCTCTCCTTTGCTGTGTATGTGACTATGGAGCTGTTTGGTGATGTCGTCTATTACGGCCTTCATAGAAGCAACAGGAGATTGTTGCATCCATCTTGAACCCTCAGAACTACAGTGCTATGATGTCACTCACTTCCACAGGCCTTGCAGAGTGTAAACAACAACAACCCAGCTTTGTTGTGTATGTAACCAAAGGGATTTGTGATGTCACCTAGAACCTTCACAGCAGCGACAGCTTTATGAGGAGCATCAGCACTGCTCTGCCTGAGCAGAACCATCACCGCCATAGGTTGTCAAATAACCCGGATTTAACCCACACAGGTAAGTCCAATGGGGTGCAGGCATGTCCTCTATGCTTACAGCTTCCCGTGGGTGTTGGTTTGATACCGTTTGGGGACAGCCAAGGAGGCATCTGCAGGCAACAAAGGTAGGTGTGTGCTTGTGTGTGTGTTTCCTATGCAGATCCTAAGCCCAGTGTCACATGCAAGTAGGAGGAGTAAGAAGGGTTCCTGGCAAATCCGGGTTATGGATTGCATTTAAAAAGGCCCCGTGGGAGTGCAATGGGCCCCTGTCTTGCTGCTTAGCAATAATGGTATGGGTTTAGGTTCTGCTGTGTGTACTGGTGGTTGACTGCCCCCCAGCCCAGAGTGTGCATGGAAAATTGTCTGGCAGCCTCCCTGACAGCAAGCAGTGATAGTGCCCATGAAGGGGACCTTGTTGGGCCCGCCCCTTTCACGGTTATCGCTTCTCGGCCTTTTGGCTAAGATCAAGTGTAGTATCTGTTCTTATCAGTTTAATATCTGATACGTCCCCTATCTGGGGACCATATATTAAATGGATTTTTGAGAACGGGGGCCGATTTCGAAGCTTGCTTCCGTCGCCCTATGCATTGACCCGATATGGCAGTATCTTCGGGTACAGTGCACCACCCCCTTACAGGGTTAAAAAGAAAGATTCCTACTTTCATTGCTACCTGCTTGCTGGCTAGCCAGCTAGCCAGCCCTGTGGGCCTTGCTGCTGCTGCAGCCAAAAAACAAAAGGTGGTGCTGCTGCTGCTTCTGCTGCTTCTGCTTCTGCTTGTGTCTGGCCCCTGTTGGAGCGTCCAGGCACAGGACTTCTGCTGCTGCTGACTAAATGGCCTCCTTAATTGGATCATTTGAGTAGCCAGCACACCTGTGCAGGTAGGGCATGACATGATAGGCAGCTGCCTTGATAGCGGGTGGGTGCTGAATGTTCCTAATTGACAAAATAAGATTAATGCTTATGAAGAAATATAAAATCTCATCCCTTCCCCAATATCGCGCCACACCCCTACCCCTTAATTCCCTGGTTGAACGTGATGGACATATGTCTTTTTTCGACCGTACTAACTATGTAACTATGTAACATAACATGGGGGGGGGGGGGGGGGGTCTCCTGGCTGTTCACACAGGTGTGTCATTGCTGTACATTGACCATGCATTGCTTCTGTGGTATTGCAAAGGCAAAGACAAATGCTTCCAGCCATCCATTGCACTAATGGATTGGTCATCAGCTGGCTGTCTATGTCCCGCATCAATATAGACCAAAGTACAGAGGGTTAGGCTATGCTATTGTGCACCTACCTGATGCATCAGAAGGTGCGAGGCCCTTGCTAAATTCTGTGCACAGACTTTGAGATCTATGCTTTAGACTGTATCTAAACCTGCTCCAACATGGACTGACATTCTGGCCTACTTTCAGCCGATGCGACTTGTCTGTCGCTGAACAGTCGCTTTTTATGTATTCAGCACCTATGTATAATGTTGTAAAAATGCTCTAGAAGCTAAAGTCGCAGAAATGTCACACATATTTGGCCTGCAACTTTCTGTGCGACAAATTCAGACAGGAAAAATCAGTATAAATCCTTAGAAAATTATCCCCCAGTGTCTCCATCTGCTGGCGGTATTGAATAAGCATTGCTGCACTGATGGGGTATGCATTAGACGAAAAAAAAGAAGAAAAAGAAGAATAATACGCCCAGAAAAGAGGCGAAAAGGAGAAAAACGTAAAAAAACGTGAAAAAAAAGTAAGAGGAAGAGAAGGGAAAAAAAGGTGGAAATGGGTTTAAAAGTGATTTCGGCGGAGAAATATATATATATATATATATATATATATATATATATATATATATGCGCACACACACACATAGATATAAACGTATTCTCCATTGAGATATTGCAGCCGCTGCTGTGTCCAGGCCCAGGAGCCTTAGCACTGTGCTGTGATGTCACTCAATACCACTGACATCACTAGGTGTAAACAACATCTCTCCTTTGCTGTGTATGTGACTATGGAGCTGTTTGGTGATGTCGTCTATTACGGCCTTCATAGAAGCAACAGGAGATTGTTGCATCCATCTTGAACCCTCAGAACTACAGTGCTATGATGTCACTCACTTCCACAGGCCTTGCAGAGTGTAAACAACAACAACCCAGCTTTGTTGTGTATGTAACCAAAGGGATTTGTGATGTCACCTAGAACCTTCACAGCAGCGACAGCTTTATGAGGAGCATCAGCACTGCTCTGCCTGAGCAGAACCATCACCGCCATAGGTTGTCAAATAACCCGGATTTAACCCACACAGGTAAGTCCAATGGGGTGCAGGCATGTCCTCTATGCTTACAGCTTCCCGTGGGTGTTGGTTTGATACCGTTTGGGGACAGCCAAGGAGGCATCTGCAGGCAACAAAGGTAGGTGTGTGCTTGTGTGTGTGTTTCCTATGCAGATCCTAAGCCCAGTGTCACATGCAAGTAGGAGGAGTAAGAAGGGTTCCTGGCAAATCCGGGTTATGGATTGCATTTAAAAAGGCCCCGTGGGAGTGCAATGGGCCCCTGTCTTGCTGCTTAGCAATAATGGTATGGGTTTAGGTTCTGCTGTGTGTACTGGTGGTTGACTGCCCCCCAGCCCAGAGTGTGCATGGAAAATTGTCTGGCAGCCTCCCTGACAGCAAGCAGTGATAGTGCCCATGAAGGGGACCTTGTTGGGCCCGCCCCTTTCACGGTTATCGCTTCTCGGCCTTTTGGCTAAGATCAAGTGTAGTATCTGTTCTTATCAGTTTAATATCTGATACGTCCCCTATCTGGGGACCATATATTAAATGGATTTTTGAGAACGGGGGCCGATTTCGAAGCTTGCTTCCGTCGCCCTATGCATTGACCCGATATGGCAGTATCTTCGGGTACAGTGCACCACCCCCTTACAGGGTTAAAAAGAAAGATTCCTACTTTCATTGCTACCTGCTTGCTGGCTAGCCAGCTAGCCAGCCCTGTGGGCCTTGCTGCTGCTGCAGCCAAAAAACAAAAGGTGGTGCTGCTGCTGCTTCTGCTGCTTCTGCTTCTGCTTGTGTCTGGCCCCTGTTGGAGCGTCCAGGCACAGGACTTCTGCTGCTGCTGACTAAATGGCCTCCTTAATTGGATCATTTGAGTAGCCAGCACACCTGTGCAGGTAGGGCATGACATGATAGGCAGCTGCCTTGATAGCGGGTGGGTGCTGAATGTTCCTAATTGACAAAATAAGATTAATGCTTATGAAGAAATATAAAATCTCATCCCTTCCCCAATATCGCGCCACACCCCTACCCCTTAATTCCCTGGTTGAACGTGATGGACATATGTCTTTTTTCGACCGTACTAACTATGTAACTATGTAACATAACATGGGGGGGGGGGGGGGGGTCTCCTGGCTGTTCACACAGGTGTGTCATTGCTGTACATTGACCATGCATTGCTTCTGTGGTATTGCAAAGGCAAAGACAAATGCTTCCAGCCATCCATTGCACTAATGGATTGGTCATCAGCTGGCTGTCTATGTCCCGCATCAATATAGACCAAAGTACAGAGGGTTAGGCTATGCTATTGTGCACCTACCTGATGCATCAGAAGGTGCGAGGCCCTTGCTAAATTCTGTGCACAGACTTTGAGATCTATGCTTTAGACTGTATCTAAACCTGCTCCAACATGGACTGACATTCTGGCCTACTTTCAGCCGATGCGACTTGTCTGTCGCTGAACAGTCGCTTTTTATGTATTCAGCACCTATGTATAATGTTGTAAAAATGCTCTAGAAGCTAAAGTCGCAGAAATGTCACACATATTTGGCCTGCAACTTTCTGTGCGACAAATTCAGACAGGAAAAATCAGTATAAATCCTTAGAAAATTATCCCCCAGTGTCTCCATCTGCTGGCGGTATTGAATAAGCATTGCTGCACTGATGGGGTATGCATTAGACGAAAAAAAAGAAGAAAAAGAAGAATAATACGCCCAGAAAAGAGTCGAAAAGGAGAAAAACGTAAAAAAACGTGAAAAAAAAGTAAGAGGAAGAGAAGGGAAAAAAAGGTGGAAATGGGTTTAAAAGTGATTTCGGCGGAGAAATATATATATATATATATATATATATATATATATATATATATATGCGCACACACACACATAGATATAAACGTATTCTCCGTTGAGATATTGCAGCCGCTGCTGTGTCCAGGCCCAGGAGCCTTAGCACTGTGCTGTGATGTCACTCAATACCACTGACATCACTAGGTGTAAACAACATCTCTCCTTTGCTGTGTATGTGACTATGGAGCTGTTTGGTGATGTCGTCTATTACGGCCTTCATAGAAGCAACAGGAGATTGTTGCATCCATCTTGAACCCTCAGAACTACAGTGCTATGATGTCACTCACTTCCACAGGCCTTGCAGAGTGTAAACAACAACAACCCAGCTTTGTTGTGTATGTAACCAAAGGGATTTGTGATGTCACCTAGAACCTTCACAGCAGCGACAGCTTTATGAGGAGCATCAGCACTGCTCTGCCTGAGCAGAACCATCACCGCCATAGGTTGTCAAATAACCCGGATTTAACCCACACAGGTAAGTCCAATGGGGTGCAGGCATGTCCTCTATGCTTACAGCTTCCCGTGGGTGTTGGTTTGATACCGTTTGGGGACAGCCAAGGAGGCATCTGCAGGCAACAAAGGTAGGTGTGTGCTTGTGTGTGTGTTTCCTATGCAGATCCTAAGCCCAGTGTCACATGCAAGTAGGAGGAGTAAGAAGGGTTCCTGGCAAATCCGGGTTATGGATTGCATTTAAAAAGGCCCCGTGGGAGTGCAATGGGCCCCTGTCTTGCTGCTTAGCAATAATGGTATGGGTTTAGGTTCTGCTGTGTGTACTGGTGGTTGACTGCCCCCCAGCCCAGAGTGTGCATGGAAAATTGTCTGGCAGCCTCCCTGACAGCAAGCAGTGATAGTGCCCATGAAGGGGACCTTGTTGGGCCCGCCCCTTTCACGGTTATCGCTTCTCGGCCTTTTGGCTAAGATCAAGTGTAGTATCTGTTCTTATCAGTTTAATATCTGATACGTCCCCTATCTGGGGACCATATATTAAATGGATTTTTGAGAACGGGGGCCGATTTCGAAGCTTGCTTCCGTCGCCCTATGCATTGACCCGATATGGCAGTATCTTCGGGTACAGTGCACCACCCCCTTACAGGGTTAAAAAGAAAGATTCCTACTTTCATTGCTACCTGCTTGCTGGCTAGCCAGCTAGCCAGCCCTGTGGGCCTTGCTGCTGCTGCAGCCAAAAAACAAAAGGTGGTGCTGCTGCTGCTTCTGCTGCTTCTGCTTCTGCTTGTGTCTGGCCCCTGTTGGAGCGTCCAGGCACAGGACTTCTGCTGCTGCTGACTAAATGGCCTCCTTAATTGGATCATTTGAGTAGCCAGCACACCTGTGCAGGTAGGGCATGACATGATAGGCAGCTGCCTTGATAGCGGGTGGGTGCTGAATGTTCCTAATTGACAAAATAAGATTAATGCTTATGAAGAAATATAAAATCTCATCCCTTCCCCAATATCGCGCCACACCCCTACCCCTTAATTCCCTGGTTGAACGTGATGGACATATGTCTTTTTTCGACCGTACTAACTATGTAACTATGTAACATAACATGGGGGGGGGGGGGTCTCCTGGCTGTTCACACAGGTGTGTCATTGCTGTACATTGACCATGCATTGCTTCTGTGGTATTGCAAAGGCAAAGACAAATGCTTCCAGCCATCCATTGCACTAATGGATTGGTCATCAGCTGGCTGTCTATGTCCCGCATCAATATAGACCAAAGTACAGAGGGTTAGGCTATGCTATTGTGCACCTACCTGATGCATCAGAAGGTGCGAGGCCCTTGCTAAATTCTGTGCACAGACTTTGAGATCTATGCTTTAGACTGTATCTAAACCTGCTCCAACATGGACTGACATTCTGGCCTACTTTCAGCCGATGCGACTTGTCTGTCGCTGAACAGTCGCTTTTTATGTATTCAGCACCTATGTATAATGTTGTAAAAATGCTCTAGAAGCTAAAGTCGCAGAAATGTCACACATATTTGGCCTGCAACTTTCTGTGCGACAAATTCAGACAGGAAAAATCAGTATAAATCCTTAGAAAATTATCCCCCAGTGTCTCCATCTGCTGGCGGTATTGAATAAGCATTGCTGCACTGATGGGGTATGCATTAGACGAAAAAAAAGAAGAAAAAGAAGAATAATACGCCCAGAAAAGAGGCGAAAAGGAGAAAAACGTAAAAAAACGTGAAAAAAAAGTAAGAGGAAGAGAAGGGAAAAAAAGGTGGAAATGGGTTTAAAAGTGATTTCGGCGGAGAAATATATATATATATATATATATATATATATATATATATATATATATATATATATGCGCACACACACACATAGATATAAACGTATTCTCCGTTGAGATATTGCAGCCGCTGCTGTGTCCAGGCCCAGGAGCCTTAGCACTGTGCTGTGATGTCACTCAATACCACTGACATCACTAGGTGTAAACAACATCTCTCCTTTGCTGTGTATGTGACTATGGAGCTGTTTGGTGATGTCGTCTATTACGGCCTTCATAGAAGCAACAGGAGATTGTTGCATCCATCTTGAACCCTCAGAACTACAGTGCTATGATGTCACTCACTTCCACAGGCCTTGCAGAGTGTAAACAACAACAACCCAGCTTTGTTGTGTATGTAACCAAAGGGATTTGTGATGTCACCTAGAACCTTCACAGCAGCGACAGCTTTATGAGGAGCATCAGCACTGCTCTGCCTGAGCAGAACCTGCTGTGTCCAGGCCCAGGAGCCTTAGCACTGTGCTGTGATGTCACTCAATACCACTGACATCACTAGGTGTAAACAACATCTCTCCTTTGCTGTGTATGTGACTATGGAGCTGTTTGGTGATGTCGTCTATTACGGCCTTCATAGAAGCAACAGGAGATTGTTGCATCCATCTTGAACCCTCAGAACTACAGTGCTATGATGTCACTCACTTCCACAGGCCTTGCAGAGTGTAAACAACAACAACCCAGCTTTGTTGTGTATGTAACCAAAGGGATTTGTGATGTCACCTAGAACCTTCACAGCAGCGACAGCTTTATGAGGAGCATCAGCACTGCTCTGCCTGAGCAGAACCATCACCGCCATAGGTTGTCAAATAACCCGGATTTAACCCACACAGGTAAGTCCAATGGGGTGCAGGCATGTCCTCTATGCTTACAGCTTCCCGTGGGTGTTGGTTTGATACCGTTTGGGGACAGCCAAGGAGGCATCTGCAGGCAACAAAGGTAGGTGTGTGCTTGTGTGTGTGTTTCCTATGCAGATCCTAAGCCCAGTGTCACATGCAAGTAGGAGGAGTAAGAAGGGTTCCTGGCAAATCCGGGTTATGGATTGCATTTAAAAAGGCCCCGTGGGAGTGCAATGGGCCCCTGTCTTGCTGCTTAGCAATAATGGTATGGGTTTAGGTTCTGCTGTGTGTACTGGTGGTTGACTGCCCCCCAGCCCAGAGTGTGCATGGAAAATTGTCTGGCAGCCTCCCTGACAGCAAGCAGTGATAGTGCCCATGAAGGGGACCTTGTTGGGCCCGCCCCTTTCACGGTTATCGCTTCTCGGCCTTTTGGCTAAGATCAAGTGTAGTATCTGTTCTTATCAGTTTAATATCTGATACGTCCCCTATCTGGGGACCATATATTAAATGGATTTTTGAGAACGGGGGCCGATTTCGAAGCTTGCTTCCGTCGCCCTATGCATTGACCCGATATGGCAGTATCTTCGGGTACAGTGCACCACCCCCTTACAGGGTTAAAAAGAAAGATTCCTACTTTCATTGCTACCTGCTTGCTGGCTAGCCAGCTAGCCAGCCCTGTGGGCCTTGCTGCTGCTGCAGCCAAAAAACAAAAGGTGGTGCTGCTGCTGCTTCTGCTGCTTCTGCTTCTGCTTGTGTCTGGCCCCTGTTGGAGCGTCCAGGCACAGGACTTCTGCTGCTGCTGACTAAATGGCCTCCTTAATTGGATCATTTGAGTAGCCAGCACACCTGTGCAGGTAGGGCATGACATGATAGGCAGCTGCCTTGATAGCGGGTGGGTGCTGAATGTTCCTAATTGACAAAATAAGATTAATGCTTATGAAGAAATATAAAATCTCATCCCTTCCCCAATATCGCGCCACACCCCTACCCCTTAATTCCCTGGTTGAACGTGATGGACATATGTCTTTTTTCGACCGTACTAACTATGTAACTATGTAACATAACATGGGGGGGGGGGGGGGGGGGGGTCTCCTGGCTGTTCACACAGGTGTGTCATTGCTGTACATTGACCATGCATTGCTTCTGTGGTATTGCAAAGGCAAAGACAAATGCTTCCAGCCATCCATTGCACTAATGGATTGGTCATCAGCTGGCTGTCTATGTCCCGCATCAATATAGACCAAAGTACAGAGGGTTAGGCTATGCTATTGTGCACCTACCTGATGCATCAGAAGGTGCGAGGCCCTTGCTAAATTCTGTGCACAGACTTTGAGATCTATGCTTTAGACTGTATCTAAACCTGCTCCAACATGGACTGACATTCTGGCCTACTTTCAGCCGATGCGACTTGTCTGTCGCTGAACAGTCGCTTTTTATGTATTCAGCACCTATGTATAATGTTGTAAAAATGCTCTAGAAGCTAAAGTCGCAGAAATGTCACACATATTTGGCCTGCAACTTTCTGTGCGACAAATTCAGACAGGAAAAATCAGTATAAATCCTTAGAAAATTATCCCCCAGTGTCTCCATCTGCTGGCGGTATTGAATAAGCATTGCTGCACTGATGGGGTATGCATTAGACGAAAAAAAAGAAGAAAAAGAAGAATAATACGCCCAGAAAAGAGGCGAAAAGGAGAAAAACGTAAAAAAACGTGAAAAAAAAGTAAGAGGAAGAGAAGGGAAAAAAAGGTGGAAATGGGTTTAAAAGTGATTTCGGCGGAGAAATATATATATATATATATATATATATATATATATATATATATATATATGCGCACACACACACATAGATATAAACGTATTCTCCGTTGAGATATTGCAGCCGCTGCTGTGTCCAGGCCCAGGAGCCTTAGCACTGTGCTGTGATGTCACTCAATACCACTGACATCACTAGGTGTAAACAACATCTCTCCTTTGCTGTGTATGTGACTATGGAGCTGTTTGGTGATGTCGTCTATTACGGCCTTCATAGAAGCAACAGGAGATTGTTGCATCCATCTTGAACCCTCAGAACTACAGTGCTATGATGTCACTCACTTCCACAGGCCTTGCAGAGTGTAAACAACAACAACCCAGCTTTGTTGTGTATGTAACCAAAGGGATTTGTGATGTCACCTAGAACCTTCACAGCAGCGACAGCTTTATGAGGAGCATCAGCACTGCTCTGCCTGAGCAGAACCATCACCGCCATAGGTTGTCAAATAACCCGGATTTAACCCACACAGGTAAGTCCAATGGGGTGCAGGCATGTCCTCTATGCTTACAGCTTCCCGTGGGTGTTGGTTTGATACCGTTTGGGGACAGCCAAGGAGGCATCTGCAGGCAACAAAGGTAGGTGTGTGCTTGTGTGTGTGTTTCCTATGCAGATCCTAAGCCCAGTGTCACATGCAAGTAGGAGGAGTAAGAAGGGTTCCTGGCAAATCCGGGTTATGGATTGCATTTAAAAAGGCCCCGTGGGAGTGCAATGGGCCCCTGTCTTGCTGCTTAGCAATAATGGTATGGGTTTAGGTTCTGCTGTGT
Source organism: Hyla sarda (assembly GCF_029499605.1). NCBI lineage: Eukaryota > Metazoa > Chordata > Amphibia > Anura > Hylidae > Hyla > Hyla sarda. The sequence goes on from NW_026610633.1 coordinate 157,495, forward strand.
GTACTGGTGGTTGACTGCCCCCCAGCCCAGAGTGTGCATGGAAAATTGTCTGGCAGCCTCCCTGACAGCAAGCAGTGATAGTGCCCATGAAGGGGACCTTGTTGGGCCCGCCCCTTTCACGGTTATCGCTTCTCGGCCTTTTGGCTAAGATCAAGTGTAGTATCTGTTCTTATCAGTTTAATATCTGATACGTCCCCTATCTGGGGACCATATATTAAATGGATTTTTGAGAACGGGGGCCGATTTCGAAGCTTGCTTCCGTCGCCCTATGCATTGACCCGATATGGCAGTATCTTCGGGTACAGTGCACCACCCCCTTACAGGGTTAAAAAGAAAGATTCCTACTTTCATTGCTACCTGCTTGCTGGCTAGCCAGCTAGCCAGCCCTGTGGGCCTTGCTGCTGCTGCAGCCAAAAAACAAAAGGTGGTGCTGCTGCTGCTTCTGCTGCTTCTGCTTCTGCTTGTGTCTGGCCCCTGTTGGAGCGTCCAGGCACAGGACTTCTGCTGCTGCTGACTAAATGGCCTCCTTAATTGGATCATTTGAGTAGCCAGCACACCTGTGCAGGTAGGGCATGACATGATAGGCAGCTGCCTTGATAGCGGGTGGGTGCTGAATGTTCCTAATTGACAAAATAAGATTAATGCTTATGAAGAAATATAAAATCTCATCCCTTCCCCAATATCGCGCCACACCCCTACCCCTTAATTCCCTGGTTGAACGTGATGGACATATGTCTTTTTTCGACCGTACTAACTATGTAACTATGTAACATAACATGGGGGGGGGGGGTCTCCTGGCTGTTCACACAGGTGTGTCATTGCTGTACATTGACCATGCATTGCTTCTGTGGTATTGCAAAGGCAAAGACAAATGCTTCCAGCCATCCATTGCACTAATGGATTGGTCATCAGCTGGCTGTCTATGTCCCGCATCAATATAGACCAAAGTACAGAGGGTTAGGCTATGCTATTGTGCACCTACCTGATGCATCAGAAGGTGCGAGGCCCTTGCTAAATTCTGTGCACAGACTTTGAGATCTATGCTTTAGACTGTATCTAAACCTGCTCCAACATGGACTGACATTCTGGCCTACTTTCAGCCGATGCGACTTGTCTGTCGCTGAACAGTCGCTTTTTATGTATTCAGCACCTATGTATAATGTTGTAAAAATGCTCTAGAAGCTAAAGTCGCAGAAATGTCACACATATTTGGCCTGCAACTTTCTGTGCGACAAATTCAGACAGGAAAAATCAGTATAAATCCTTAGAAAATTATCCCCCAGTGTCTCCATCTGCTGGCGGTATTGAATAAGCATTGCTGCACTGATGGGGTATGCATTAGACGAAAAAAAAGAAGAAAAAGAAGAATAATACGCCCAGAAAAGAGGCGAAAAGGAGAAAAACGTAAAAAAACGTGAAAAAAAAGTAAGAGGAAGAGAAGGGAAAAAAAGGTGGAAATGGGTTTAAAAGTGATTTCGGCGGAGAAATATATATATATATATATATATATATATATATATATATATATATATATGCGCACACACACACATAGATATAAACGTATTCTCCGTTGAGATATTGCAGCCGCTGCTGTGTCCAGGCCCAGGAGCCTTAGCACTGTGCTGTGATGTCACTCAATACCACTGACATCACTAGGTGTAAACAACATCTCTCCTTTGCTGTGTATGTGACTATGGAGCTGTTTGGTGATGTCGTCTATTACGGCCTTCATAGAAGCAACAGGAGATTGTTGCATCCATCTTGAACCCTCAGAACTACAGTGCTATGATGTCACTCACTTCCACAGGCCTTGCAGAGTGTAAACAACAACAACCCAGCTTTGTTGTGTATGTAACCAAAGGGATTTGTGATGTCACCTAGAACCTTCACAGCAGCGACAGCTTTATGAGGAGCATCAGCACTGCTCTGCCTGAGCAGAACCATCACCGCCATAGGTTGTCAAATAACCCGGATTTAACCCACACAGGTAAGTCCAATGGGGTGCAGGCATGTCCTCTATGCTTACAGCTTCCCGTGGGTGTTGGTTTGATACCGTTTGGGGACAGCCAAGGAGGCATCTGCAGGCAACAAAGGTAGGTGTGTGCTTGTGTGTGTGTTTCCTATGCAGATCCTAAGCCCAGTGTCACATGCAAGTAGGAGGAGTAAGAAGGGTTCCTGGCAAATCCGGGTTATGGATTGCATTTAAAAAGGCCCCGTGGGAGTGCAATGGGCCCCTGTCTTGCTGCTTAGCAATAATGGTATGGGTTTAGGTTCTGCTGTGTGTACTGGTGGTTGACTGCCCCCCAGCCCAGAGTGTGCATGGAAAATTGTCTGGCAGCCTCCCTGACAGCAAGCAGTGATAGTGCCCATGAAGGGGACCTTGTTGGGCCCGCCCCTTTCACGGTTATCGCTTCTCGGCCTTTTGGCTAAGATCAAGTGTAGTATCTGTTCTTATCAGTTTAATATCTGATACGTCCCCTATCTGGGGACCATATATTAAATGGATTTTTGAGAACGGGGGCCGATTTCGAAGCTTGCTTCCGTCGCCCTATGCATTGACCCGATATGGCAGTATCTTCGGGTACAGTGCACCACCCCCTTACAGGGTTAAAAAGAAAGATTCCTACTTTCATTGCTACCTGCTTGCTGGCTAGCCAGCTAGCCAGCCCTGTGGGCCTTGCTGCTGCTGCAGCCAAAAAACAAAAGGTGGTGCTGCTGCTGCTTCTGCTGCTTCTGCTTCTGCTTGTGTCTGGCCCCTGTTGGAGCGTCCAGGCACAGGACTTCTGCTGCTGCTGACTAAATGGCCTCCTTAATTGGATCATTTGAGTAGCCAGCACACCTGTGCAGGTAGGGCATGACATGATAGGCAGCTGCCTTGATAGCGGGTGGGTGCTGAATGTTCCTAATTGACAAAATAAGATTAATGCTTATGAAGAAATATAAAATCTCATCCCTTCCCCAATATCGCGCCACACCCCTACCCCTTAATTCCCTGGTTGAACGTGATGGACATATGTCTTTTTTCGACCGTACTAACTATGTAACTATGTAACATAACATGGGGGGGGGGGGGGGGGGGTCTCCTGGCTGTTCACACAGGTGTGTCATTGCTGTACATTGACCATGCATTGCTTCTGTGGTATTGCAAAGGCAAAGACAAATGCTTCCAGCCATCCATTGCACTAATGGATTGGTCATCAGCTGGCTGTCTATGTCCCGCATCAATATAGACCAAAGTACAGAGGGTTAGGCTATGCTATTGTGCACCTACCTGATGCATCAGAAGGTGCGAGGCCCTTGCTAAATTCTGTGCACAGACTTTGAGATCTATGCTTTAGACTGTATCTAAACCTGCTCCAACATGGACTGACATTCTGGCCTACTTTCAGCCGATGCGACTTGTCTGTCGCTGAACAGTCGCTTTTTATGTATTCAGCACCTATGTATAATGTTGTAAAAATGCTCTAGAAGCTAAAGTCGCAGAAATGTCACACATATTTGGCCTGCAACTTTCTGTGCGACAAATTCAGACAGGAAAAATCAGTATAAATCCTTAGAAAATTATCCCCCAGTGTCTCCATCTGCTGGCGGTATTGAATAAGCATTGCTGCACTGATGGGGTATGCATTAGACGAAAAAAAAGAAGAAAAAGAAGAATAATACGCCCAGAAAAGAGGCGAAAAGGAGAAAAACGTAAAAAAACGTGAAAAAAAAGTAAGAGGAAGAGAAGGGAAAAAAAGGTGGAAATGGGTTTAAAAGTGATTTCGGCGGAGAAATATATATATATATATATATATATATATATATATATATATATATATATGCGCACACACACACATAGATATAAACGTATTCTCCGTTGAGATATTGCAGCCGCTGCTGTGTCCAGGCCCAGGAGCCTTAGCACTGTGCTGTGATGTCACTCAATACCACTGACATCACTAGGTGTAAACAACATCTCTCCTTTGCTGTGTATGTGACTATGGAGCTGTTTGGTGATGTCGTCTATTACGGCCTTCATAGAAGCAACAGGAGATTGTTGCATCCATCTTGAACCCTCAGAACTACAGTGCTATGATGTCACTCACTTCCACAGGCCTTGCAGAGTGTAAACAACAACAACCCAGCTTTGTTGTGTATGTAACCAAAGGGATTTGTGATGTCACCTAGAACCTTCACAGCAGCGACAGCTTTATGAGGAGCATCAGCACTGCTCTGCCTGAGCAGAACCATCACCGCCATAGGTTGTCAAATAACCCGGATTTAACCCACACAGGTAAGTCCAATGGGGTGCAGGCATGTCCTCTATGCTTACAGCTTCCCGTGGGTGTTGGTTTGATACCGTTTGGGGACAGCCAAGGAGGCATCTGCAGGCAACAAAGGTAGGTGTGTGCTTGTGTGTGTGTTTCCTATGCAGATCCTAAGCCCAGTGTCACATGCAAGTAGGAGGAGTAAGAAGGGTTCCTGGCAAATCCGGGTTATGGATTGCATTTAAAAAGGCCCCGTGGGAGTGCAATGGGCCCCTGTCTTGCTGCTTAGCAATAATGGTATGGGTTTAGGTTCTGCTGTGTGTACTGGTGGTTGACTGCCCCCCAGCCCAGAGTGTGCATGGAAAATTGTCTGGCAGCCTCCCTGACAGCAAGCAGTGATAGTGCCCATGAAGGGGACCTTGTTGGGCCCGCCCCTTTCACGGTTATCGCTTCTCGGCCTTTTGGCTAAGATCAAGTGTAGTATCTGTTCTTATCAGTTTAATATCTGATACGTCCCCTATCTGGGGACCATATATTAAATGGATTTTTGAGAACGGGGGCCGATTTCGAAGCTTGCTTCCGTCGCCCTATGCATTGACCCGATATGGCAGTATCTTCGGGTACAGTGCACCACCCCCTTACAGGGTTAAAAAGAAAGATTCCTACTTTCATTGCTACCTGCTTGCTGGCTAGCCAGCTAGCCAGCCCTGTGGGCCTTGCTGCTGCTGCAGCCAAAAAACAAAAGGTGGTGCTGCTGCTGCTTCTGCTGCTTCTGCTTCTGCTTGTGTCTGGCCCCTGTTGGAGCGTCCAGGCACAGGACTTCTGCTGCTGCTGACTAAATGGCCTCCTTAATTGGATCATTTGAGTAGCCAGCACACCTGTGCAGGTAGGGCATGACATGATAGGCAGCTGCCTTGATAGCGGGTGGGTGCTGAATGTTCCTAATTGACAAAATAAGATTAATGCTTATGAAGAAATATAAAATCTCATCCCTTCCCCAATATCGCGCCACACCCCTACCCCTTAATTCCCTGGTTGAACGTGATGGACATATGTCTTTTTTCGACCGTACTAACTATGTAACTATGTAACATAACATGGGGGGGGGGGGGGGGTCTCCTGGCTGTTCACACAGGTGTGTCATTGCTGTACATTGACCATGCATTGCTTCTGTGGTATTGCAAAGGCAAAGACAAATGCTTCCAGCCATCCATTGCACTAATGGATTGGTCATCAGCTGGCTGTCTATGTCCCGCATCAATATAGACCAAAGTACAGAGGGTTAGGCTATGCTATTGTGCACCTACCTGATGCATCAGAAGGTGCGAGGCCCTTGCTAAATTCTGTGCACAGACTTTGAGATCTATGCTTTAGACTGTATCTAAACCTGCTCCAACATGGACTGACATTCTGGCCTACTTTCAGCCGATGCGACTTGTCTGTCGCTGAACAGTCGCTTTTTATGTATTCAGCACCTATGTATAATGTTGTAAAAATGCTCTAGAAGCTAAAGTCGCAGAAATGTCACACATATTTGGCCTGCAACTTTCTGTGCGACAAATTCAGACAGGAAAAATCAGTATAAATCCTTAGAAAATTATCCCCCAGTGTCTCCATCTGCTGGCGGTATTGAATAAGCATTGCTGCACTGATGGGGTATGCATTAGACGAAAAAAAAGAAGAAAAAGAAGAATAATACGCCCAGAAAAGAGGCGAAAAGGAGAAAAACGTAAAAAAACGTGAAAAAAAAGTAAGAGGAAGAGAAGGGAAAAAAAGGTGGAAATGGGTTTAAAAGTGATTTCGGCGGAGAAATATATATATATATATATATATATATATATATATATATATATATATGCGCACACACACACATAGATATAAACGTATTCTCCGTTGAGATATTGCAGCCGCTGCTGTGTCCAGGCCCAGGAGCCTTAGCACTGTGCTGTGATGTCACTCAATACCACTGACATCACTAGGTGTAAACAACATCTCTCCTTTGCTGTGTATGTGACTATGGAGCTGTTTGGTGATGTCGTCTATTACGGCCTTCATAGAAGCAACAGGAGATTGTTGCATCCATCTTGAACCCTCAGAACTACAGTGCTATGATGTCACTCACTTCCACAGGCCTTGCAGAGTGTAAACAACAACAACCCAGCTTTGTTGTGTATGTAACCAAAGGGATTTGTGATGTCACCTAGAACCTTCACAGCAGCGACAGCTTTATGAGGAGCATCAGCACTGCTCTGCCTGAGCAGAACCATCACCGCCATAGGTTGTCAAATAACCCGGATTTAACCCACACAGGTAAGTCCAATGGGGTGCAGGCATGTCCTCTATGCTTACAGCTTCCCGTGGGTGTTGGTTTGATACCGTTTGGGGACAGCCAAGGAGGCATCTGCAGGCAACAAAGGTAGGTGTGTGCTTGTGTGTGTGTTTCCTATGCAGATCCTAAGCCCAGTGTCACATGCAAGTAGGAGGAGTAAGAAGGGTTCCTGGCAAATCCGGGTTATGGATTGCATTTAAAAAGGCCCCGTGGGAGTGCAATGGGCCCCTGTCTTGCTGCTTAGCAATAATGGTATGGGTTTAGGTTCTGCTGTGTGTACTGGTGGTTGACTGCCCCCCAGCCCAGAGTGTGCATGGAAAATTGTCTGGCAGCCTCCCTGACAGCAAGCAGTGATAGTGCCCATGAAGGGGACCTTGTTGGGCCCGCCCCTTTCACGGTTATCGCTTCTCGGCCTTTTGGCTAAGATCTTGTATCTTGTCAAGGGGCTCTGAGTTCGTCGAACCTTCGGCCTTGAGGCATCGGCGGTTTTTTAGCCGTCTTAAGCCTCATGCTGCTATAGGAGGAGGACTTACAAAGAACGGGAAGGCGATCCCCCATGGCGACCCTTAGGTTTGCTGCGCATACTGAAACTCGGATTAAGAACACCTTCCGTATTGAAGTGGATGAGGAGAAAAAGGAGAAGATGACTTTGGAATTTTTTGTCAAGAGAATTATGCTGGATTTATTGCACATTCAGAGAGAAGATGTGTTTTGCCTAAAAGACCCAGGTAAAGGACTTTTCATTCTTACCTTGACTTCCGCATCTGCATGTGACCATATGTTTGAGAAAGTTCGGGAGCTTGCCAATGAGGAGGATATGAAAGGACTTGTTTTCATTGCTCTATATTCTAATGGCGATGTTCCACTGGTGGTTACTATGCACGATCCATACGTGGATATAAGAGACATTGTCTTATTTTTAAACCAATATTGTGCGGAAGTCAAATACTCTCATAAAATAATGAATGCAATGGACTTTTGGACTGGAAAGCATAAGTTTGCTGTTAAGTTCAGAGAAGATGTGAGAGGAATTGGAGGTCTGTGTCGCCCACCTGCAAATTTTTTAATTGGGCGTAAACGTGGCTATTTATTCTACCCTGGGATGCCGTATTATTGCAGGAAATGCCATGAATATGGTCATACACAAGAATCTTGCAAAGAGGAAGTGGTTATTTGCAAAAGATGTGGCCAAAAAGGCCACACCACTTTGGACTGTCAAAATGAGATTCTGTGTAATGTGTGTAAGCAGAAAGGACACGCTTTTAAGGATTGTCCTCAACGCTCCTGGGCCAATATTGTGGCTACGTCGGCTGGTCCCTCGATGAGGAAGAGTTCCATGGATGCTGTGCCTGTGCCTAAGACCCACACCCTGAAAGTGATGCCTGAGTCTTCTGCTACCGGAATTCCTGTGATACCTGCTGTGGCTCATGTCTCCAAAAGCATTGTGTCCCCGGGGAAGGTCGTGGGACCTGAGACAGAAGTGAGGGGTTCTCCTCTCATGGAAGTTGAGGGTCCTGGACCGCCCAGAAGGGATACAGAGGAGATGGATGTAGAAGAACGGCGAAAGAGGAAAAGCAGAGACCGGAAAGAGGAAAAGGGCCTTAACATCAAAAGGAGTGGTCGAGTTAGTGCGGACGAGGGGAACGTGGAGATTGTCTGCCAAAAGGTTATAACAGCATCCGACCCTGTTAATATTGAGGAATTTGTGTCACCACCTACAGATTGGGGTTCTTTGTCTGAGGATAATGAATGACCCAGGAGCTACCAAGTGTTAATATCTCCTCCTTCAATGTGAGGAGTTTGAAGAGCCCAGAGAGGAGGGCTGCTTTATTTTCTTTCTTGTCTTCTTTGCCTACAGACATTTTATTTTTACAGGAATGTGCCTTTGATTATGATATCAATTATTCATCTTTGAGATCTGAATGGACTCTTGGCCCGTCTGTGTGGTCAGGGGATAATGAGAGGAAAGTGACTGGTGTTGGCATACTGTTCAAGAGCAGTGAGTATAAAGTTACCTCCTTCACAGACATTGTACCCGGTAGAGCCCTGCTCGTTCATATTATTTATAATGACATGAATATGAGACTTTTAAATGTATATGCCTCTCCAGATAAGGATGAAAGATCTGATTTATTAGAGAAAATTCAGTTTTATTTACCGGGTTCATCCCCGCTTATCATCGCTGGTGATTTTAATTGTATAATGGCAGGAGAGGAGCGGGCTGGAGGATCTGAACAAAGGAAAGATAAGACTGAAAAACAACTAAAGGATTTTATAGTTGATTTTAATTTAAAAGATTTGTGGAGAACCTCTTTCCCTAATGACCCTGGGTATACCTGGGGGAATAGCCTTTATATGTCAAGGATTGATTATATTTTTGCTTCTGGATTTGCATTTTATGGGAATATGCAATTGACTTCTACCTTTTTTTCAGATCATAAGATTTTATCTGCTACATGTAAGTTTGATGGGGTTTGCAGAGCCAAAGGAGTCTGGCGTCTGAATGTCTCTTTGCTTGAAGATGAAGAAATTAAATGTAATTTTATCTATCTTTTTAAAAAATTGCAGAACTCAAGGACTAATTTTAATTCTCTTTTAGCATGGTGGGAATTCTGCAAGGTAAAATTTAAAGAGTATTTTATTAAGATGGGTGTTAAAAAAACAAAAGAGAAATTGAAATGGTATAGAGATCTTAACACAAAACTACAAACCTATTATCAACTCAAAGAGCTGGGTGTATATGTAGACGATCTGATTTTAAGTGTTAAAAGTGATATTCAGAAGGCTATAACTAACAAAGGGAAAGAAATAATTTTTAACTCCAAAGTTGAATGTAAAGAGAAGGATGAAAAGTGTACAAGATTCTTTTTTAAAAAGGTAATGGAAACAAAAAAGTTAATGATTAACATTGAGGATGAAACTACTAATGTAGGAATGTTATCCAAAGCTAAATCCTTTTATCAAGATCTGTTTAATGAGAAACCCATTGATATATCTGCTGCTAATTTTCTCTTAAGCACTTTAGATTGTGGTTTAAGTAAGGAGGACCAAGATGCACTTTGCACAGAAGTAAGATGCCAAGAATTAGAAATTGCTGCTAAAAGTTTATCCACAGGTAAAACACCAGGTTCTGATGGACTTCCTGTAGAGTTTTATAAAACCTTTTGGGAGATTTTTAAAGATGATTTGCTTAATATTTTTAAGGAGGCTTTTAATTCTGATGTTCTACCTTTATCTTGGAGGAGTGGTATAGTGTCTCTGATCCCCAAAAAGGGGGATAGGAACAGCTTAGAAAATTGGAGACCAATTACGCTTCTTAATGTTGATTATAAGATTATGTCAAAAATTTTTGTTAACAGAATGAAGCCGTTTTTGTACAAGGTCATCCATGTGGATCAGGTATGTGGTGTCCCAGGAAGGAGTGTAGCTGAACCTTTAAATGCTATTAGGGACGTCATATGGTATCAGCAAGAGCGGAATCAAAATCTAGCCATTCTATCTCTAGATTTTCATAAAGCGTTCGATAGAGTATCACATTGTTTTTTATGGATGGTTTTACAACGCATGGGTTTTCCTAACATATTTATTAAGCAAATTGCTCTCTTATATAAAGGTTCTTTTAGCAGGATTTTAATAAATGGTTTCCTTACAGATTTTATTAATTTATCATCAGGGGTAAAGCAAGGCTGCCCTCTGTCTCCTATACTGTTTATATGTGCAATAGAACCTCTGTTAAACTTAATAAGGAATGATAAAATAATAAAAGGAGTGCCAGTTCCTGGAGGTAATAATGCCACCCTTAAAGTGTGTGGCTATATGGATGATATTAATGTTTTTTGTGAAAGTGCCTTCTCTTTACAAAGAGTTGTTGATGTTACTGATTTCTTTTGTAAAGCTTCTGCTTTTAAACTTAATTTATTTAAATGTGACTGTTTTTATATAGGTAAATGGGAAAACGTGCAAATACCAAACCTAAAATTACAGTCAGAAAAAATAAAAATCCTTGGAGTCATCTTTGATAAAAATAACAATGGTGAGGAAAGTTGGCTAATGGTAAAAGAAAAGGTAAAGAAAAAGGTAGACTTTTGGTCCCTTAGGAAATTATCCTTAGAAGGTAAAATTTTGGTGATTAAGGCTATGCTAATACCCATTATGCTCTATTTAAATATGATTTATCCTCCTAATGAACTTATGTCTAGGCAACTTCAGAGGATTCTCTTTGAGTTTCTATGGAGTTCTAAAGCAGAAAAATTAAAAAGAGATACTATGTATAAGTCACAAAAAAATGGAGGAAAACAGGTTCCCTGTATTAGAAAATTTTTATACTTAAGGTTTTTTAGTTGGTGTTTTAGGGGACTTTTTATGAAAAGTGTATGGTCCTGTTTTTTAAAGTACTCTGCGGGACATATTTTTAGAAAAAGAGAATGGGTGTTTTTATCATTATCTTCTCCTGTACTTTTAACTCCGCCTAAACATTATGCCATCTTAGAAAAAATTATACGTATGTATAACCTTAAAGACTTTGACTTGTTAACCTTGAGGGATGCTCGCAAGATAGAAGTACAGTTAAATTTGCAAGAAGAAATATGTATGGTCTCTAATTTTTCTTATAATAGGTGTGTACAAATATGGAAAAAGGTAAACGAGCCATATCTTTTTAATGAGCACAAGGATTTAGCATGGATGATTATCCATGAGTGTCTTCCGGTAAGATTTTTCCAATATAGAAGAGGTCTAAATGCTGTATGTGTCTGTCCCCGGGATAATTGCAATATAGATGAAACTGTTTTGCACCTTTTCTGGAATTGTTATTTTGCACAAAAGGTTTTTAGACTAATTGGTTCTTTATTGAAATTCCTAACAGGTCTAAAAGTTTTAAATCATGAAGTTGTTTTATATGGCAAAAGTGATGGAGTTACGAAAGAAAAAGAGAGAATTTTGTGGATTTTTATCAACTGTACAAAAAATGTATTATGGAAAGTTCGTAATATCCTTGTCTTCAAAAGAGATTTTATTTGTGAAAAAGAATGTTTGAAGATGATATACAGTGAAGTTTACTTGTACTATTTAATTGATAAAAAGAGATATGGGCAGAAAAAAGCATTAGCTATGTGGAATTTACATTTATGGAAAACAGTATTTGATGTATTGTAAACATTTTTTGTGATGTATTTAAGTTTTTGAGTTTTTTCAATAAAAATGTAAAAAAAAAAAAATCTGTTCTTATCAGTTTAATATCTGATACGTCCCCTATCTGGGGACCATATATTAAATGGATTTTTGAGAACGGGGGCCGATTTCGAAGCTTGCTTCCGTCGCCCTATGCATTGACCCGATATGGCAGTATCTTCGGGTACAGTGCACCACCCCCTTACAGGGTTAAAAAGAAAGATTCCTACTTTCATTGCTACCTGCTTGCTGGCTAGCCAGCTAGCCAGCCCTGTGGGCCTTGCTGCTGCTGCAGCCAAAAAACAAAAGGTGGTGCTGCTGCTGCTTCTGCTGCTTCTGCTTCTGCTTGTGTCTGGCCCCTGTTGGAGCGTCCAGGCACAGGACTTCTGCTGCTGCTGACTAAATGGCCTCCTTAATTGGATCATTTGAGTAGCCAGCACACCTGTGCAGGTAGGGCATGACATGATAGGCAGCTGCCTTGATAGCGGGTGGGTGCTGAATGTTCCTAATTGACAAAATAAGATTAATGCTTATGAAGAAATATAAAATCTCATCCCTTCCCCAATATCGCGCCACACCCCTACCCCTTAATTCCCTGGTTGAACGTGATGGACATATGTCTTTTTTCGACCGTACTAACTATGTAACTATGTAACATAACATGGGGGGGGGGGGGGGGGGGGTCTCCTGGCTGTTCACACAGGTGTGTCATTGCTGTACATTGACCATGCATTGCTTCTGTGGTATTGCAAAGGCAAAGACAAATGCTTCCAGCCATCCATTGCACTAATGGATTGGTCATCAGCTGGCTGTCTATGTCCCGCATCAATATAGACCAAAGTACAGAGGGTTAGGCTATGCTATTGTGCACCTACCTGATGCATCAGAAGGTGCGAGGCCCTTGCTAAATTCTGTGCACAGACTTTGAGATCTATGCTTTAGACTGTATCTAAACCTGCTCCAACATGGACTGACATTCTGGCCTACTTTCAGCCGATGCGACTTGTCTGTCGCTGAACAGTCGCTTTTTATGTATTCAGCACCTATGTATAATGTTGTAAAAATGCTCTAGAAGCTAAAGTCGCAGAAATGTCACACATATTTGGCCTGCAACTTTCTGTGCGACAAATTCAGACAGGAAAAATCAGTATAAATCCTTAGAAAATTATCCCCCAGTGTCTCCATCTGCTGGCGGTATTGAATAAGCATTGCTGCACTGATGGGGTATGCATTAGACGAAAAAAAAGAAGAAAAAGAAGAATAATACGCCCAGAAAAGAGGCGAAAAGGAGAAAAACGTAAAAAAACGTGAAAAAAAAGTAAGAGGAAGAGAAGGGAAAAAAAGGTGGAAATGGGTTTAAAAGTGATTTCGGCGGAGAAATATATATATATATATATATATATATATATATATATATATATATATGCGCACACACACACATAGATATAAACGTATTCTCCGTTGAGATATTGCAGCCGCTGCTGTGTCCAGGCCCAGGAGCCTTAGCACTGTGCTGTGATGTCACTCAATACCACTGACATCACTAGGTGTAAACAACATCTCTCCTTTGCTGTGTATGTGACTATGGAGCTGTTTGGTGATGTCGTCTATTACGGCCTTCATAGAAGCAACAGGAGATTGTTGCATCCATCTTGAACCCTCAGAACTACAGTGCTATGATGTCACTCACTTCCACAGGCCTTGCAGAGTGTAAACAACAACAACCCAGCTTTGTTGTGTATGTAACCAAAGGGATTTGTGATGTCACCTAGAACCTTCACAGCAGCGACAGCTTTATGAGGAGCATCAGCACTGCTCTGCCTGAGCAGAACCATCACCGCCATAGGTTGTCAAATAACCCGGATTTAACCCACACAGGTAAGTCCAATGGGGTGCAGGCATGTCCTCTATGCTTACAGCTTCCCGTGGGTGTTGGTTTGATACCGTTTGGGGACAGCCAAGGAGGCATCTGCAGGCAACAAAGGTAGGTGTGTGCTTGTGTGTGTGTTTCCTATGCAGATCCTAAGCCCAGTGTCACATGCAAGTAGGAGGAGTAAGAAGGGTTCCTGGCAAATCCGGGTTATGGATTGCATTTAAAAAGGCCCCGTGGGAGTGCAATGGGCCCCTGTCTTGCTGCTTAGCAATAATGGTATGGGTTTAGGTTCTGCTGTGTGTACTGGTGGTTGACTGCCCCCCAGCCCAGAGTGTGCATGGAAAATTGTCTGGCAGCCTCCCTGACAGCAAGCAGTGATAGTGCCCATGAAGGGGACCTTGTTGGGCCCGCCCCTTTCACGGTTATCGCTTCTCGGCCTTTTGGCTAAGATCAAGTGTAGTATCTGTTCTTATCAGTTTAATATCTGATACGTCCCCTATCTGGGGACCATATATTAAATGGATTTTTGAGAACGGGGGCCGATTTCGAAGCTTGCTTCCGTCGCCCTATGCATTGACCCGATATGGCAGTATCTTCGGGTACAGTGCACCACCCCCTTACAGGGTTAAAAAGAAAGATTCCTACTTTCATTGCTACCTGCTTGCTGGCTAGCCAGCTAGCCAGCCCTGTGGGCCTTGCTGCTGCTGCAGCCAAAAAACAAAAGGTGGTGCTGCTGCTGCTTCTGCTGCTTCTGCTTCTGCTTGTGTCTGGCCCCTGTTGGAGCGTCCAGGCACAGGACTTCTGCTGCTGCTGACTAAATGGCCTCCTTAATTGGATCATTTGAGTAGCCAGCACACCTGTGCAGGTAGGGCATGACATGATAGGCAGCTGCCTTGATAGCGGGTGGGTGCTGAATGTTCCTAATTGACAAAATAAGATTAATGCTTATGAAGAAATATAAAATCTCATCCCTTCCCCAATATCGCGCCACACCCCTACCCCTTAATTCCCTGGTTGAACGTGATGGACATATGTCTTTTTTCGACCGTACTAACTATGTAACTATGTAACATAACATGGGGGGGGGGGGGGGTCTCCTGGCTGTTCACACAGGTGTGTCATTGCTGTACATTGACCATGCATTGCTTCTGTGGTATTGCAAAGGCAAAGACAAATGCTTCCAGCCATCCATTGCACTAATGGATTGGTCATCAGCTGGCTGTCTATGTCCCGCATCAATATAGACCAAAGTACAGAGGGTTAGGCTATGCTATTGTGCACCTACCTGATGCATCAGAAGGTGCGAGGCCCTTGCTAAATTCTGTGCACAGACTTTGAGATCTATGCTTTAGACTGTATCTAAACCTGCTCCAACATGGACTGACATTCTGGCCTACTTTCAGCCGATGCGACTTGTCTGTCGCTGAACAGTCGCTTTTTATGTATTCAGCACCTATGTATAATGTTGTAAAAATGCTCTAGAAGCTAAAGTCGCAGAAATGTCACACATATTTGGCCTGCAACTTTCTGTGCGACAAATTCAGACAGGAAAAATCAGTATAAATCCTTAGAAAATTATCCCCCAGTGTCTCCATCTGCTGGCGGTATTGAATAAGCATTGCTGCACTGATGGGGTATGCATTAGACGAAAAAAAAGAAGAAAAAGAAGAATAATACGCCCAGAAAAGAGGCGAAAAGGAGAAAAACGTAAAAAAACTTGAAAAAAAAGTAAGAGGAAGAGAAGGGAAAAAAAGGTGGAAATGGGTTTAAAAGTGATTTCGGCGGAGAAATATATATATATATATATATATATATATATATATATATATATATATGCGCACACACACACATAGATATAAACGTATTCTCCGTTGAGATATTGCAGCCGCTGCTGTGTCCAGGCCCAGGAGCCTTAGCACTGTGCTGTGATGTCACTCAATACCACTGACATCACTAGGTGTAAACAACATCTCTCCTTTGCTGTGTATGTGACTATGGAGCTGTTTGGTGATGTCGTCTATTACGGCCTTCATAGAAGCAACAGGAGATTGTTGCATCCATCTTGAACCCTCAGAACTACAGTGCTATGATGTCACTCACTTCCACAGGCCTTGCAGAGTGTAAACAACAACAACCCAGCTTTGTTGTGTATGTAACCAAAGGGATTTGTGATGTCACCTAGAACCTTCACAGCAGCGACAGCTTTATGAGGAGCATCAGCACTGCTCTGCCTGAGCAGAACCATCACCGCCATAGGTTGTCAAATAACCCGGATTTAACCCACACAGGTAAGTCCAATGGGGTGCAGGCATGTCCTCTATGCTTACAGCTTCCCGTGGGTGTTGGTTTGATACCGTTTGGGGACAGCCAAGGAGGCATCTGCAGGCAACAAAGGTAGGTGTGTGCTTGTGTGTGTGTTTCCTATGCAGATCCTAAGCCCAGTGTCACATGCAAGTAGGAGGAGTAAGAAGGGTTCCTGGCAAATCCGGGTTATGGATTGCATTTAAAAAGGCCCCGTGGGAGTGCAATGGGCCCCTGTCTTGCTGCTTAGCAATAATGGTATGGGTTTAGGTTCTGCTGTGTGTACTGGTGGTTGACTGCCCCCCAGCCCAGAGTGTGCATGGAAAATTGTCTGGCAGCCTCCCTGACAGCAAGCAGTGATAGTGCCCATGAAGGGGACCTTGTTGGGCCCGCCCCTTTCACGGTTATCGCTTCTCGGCCTTTTGGCTAAGATCAAGTGTAGTATCTGTTCTTATCAGTTTAATATCTGATACGTCCCCTATCTGGGGACCATATATTAAATGGATTTTTGAGAACGGGGGCCGATTTCGAAGCTTGCTTCCGTCGCCCTATGCATTGACCCGATATGGCAGTATCTTCGGGTACAGTGCACCACCCCCTTACAGGGTTAAAAAGAAAGATTCCTACTTTCATTGCTACCTGCTTGCTGGCTAGCCAGCTAGCCAGCCCTGTGGGCCTTGCTGCTGCTGCAGCCAAAAAACAAAAGGTGGTGCTGCTGCTGCTTCTGCTGCTTCTGCTTCTGCTTGTGTCTGGCCCCTGTTGGAGCGTCCAGGCACAGGACTTCTGCTGCTGCTGACTAAATGGCCTCCTTAATTGGATCATTTGAGTAGCCAGCACACCTGTGCAGGTAGGGCATGACATGATAGGCAGCTGCCTTGATAGCGGGTGGGTGCTGAATGTTCCTAATTGACAAAATAAGATTAATGCTTATGAAGAAATATAAAATCTCATCCCTTCCCCAATATCGCGCCACACCCCTACCCCTTAATTCCCTGGTTGAACGTGATGGACATATGTCTTTTTTCGACCGTACTAACTATGTAACTATGTAACATAACATGGGGGGGGGGGGGGGGGTCTCCTGGCTGTTCACACAGGTGTGTCATTGCTGTACATTGACCATGCATTGCTTCTGTGGTATTGCAAAGGCAAAGACAAATGCTTCCAGCCATCCATTGCACTAATGGATTGGTCATCAGCTGGCTGTCTATGTCCCGCATCAATATAGACCAAAGTACAGAGGGTTAGGCTATGCTATTGTGCACCTACCTGATGCATCAGAAGGTGCGAGGCCCTTGCTAAATTCTGTGCACAGACTTTGAGATCTATGCTTTAGACTGTATCTAAACCTGCTCCAACATGGACTGACATTCTGGCCTACTTTCAGCCGATGCGACTTGTCTGTCGCTGAACAGTCGCTTTTTATGTATTCAGCACCTATGTATAATGTTGTAAAAATGCTCTAGAAGCTAAAGTCGCAGAAATGTCACACATATTTGGCCTGCAACTTTCTGTGCGACAAATTCAGACAGGAAAAATCAGTATAAATCCTTAGAAAATTATCCCCCAGTGTCTCCATCTGCTGGCGGTATTGAATAAGCATTGCTGCACTGATGGGGTATGCATTAGACGAAAAAAAAGAAGAAAAAGAAGAATAATACGCCCAGAAAAGAGGCGAAAAGGAGAAAAACGTAAAAAAACTTGAAAAAAAAGTAAGAGGAAGAGAAGGGAAAAAAAGGTGGAAATGGGTTTAAAAGTGATTTCGGCGGAGAAATATATATATATATATATATATATATATATATATATATATATATATGCGCACACACACACATAGATATAAACGTATTCTCCGTTGAGATATTGCAGCCGCTGCTGTGTCCAGGCCCAGGAGCCTTAGCACTGTGCTGTGATGTCACTCAATACCACTGACATCACTAGGTGTAAACAACATCTCTCCTTTGCTGTGTATGTGACTATGGAGCTGTTTGGTGATGTCGTCTATTACGGCCTTCATAGAAGCAACAGGAGATTGTTGCATCCATCTTGAACCCTCAGAACTACAGTGCTATGATGTCACTCACTTCCACAGGCCTTGCAGAGTGTAAACAACAACAACCCAGCTTTGTTGTGTATGTAACCAAAGGGATTTGTGATGTCACCTAGAACCTTCACAGCAGCGACAGCTTTATGAGGAGCATCAGCACTGCTCTGCCTGAGCAGAACCATCACCGCCATAGGTTGTCAAATAACCCGGATTTAACCCACACAGGTAAGTCCAATGGGGTGCAGGCATGTCCTCTATGCTTACAGCTTCCCGTGGGTGTTGGTTTGATACCGTTTGGGGACAGCCAAGGAGGCATCTGCAGGCAACAAAGGTAGGTGTGTGCTTGTGTGTGTGTTTCCTATGCAGATCCTAAGCCCAGTGTCACATGCAAGTAGGAGGAGTAAGAAGGGTTCCTGGCAAATCCGGGTTATGGATTGCATTTAAAAAGGCCCCGTGGGAGTGCAATGGGCCCCTGTCTTGCTGCTTAGCAATAATGGTATGGGTTTAGGTTCTGCTGTGTGTACTGGTGGTTGACTGCCCCCCAGCCCAGAGTGTGCATGGAAAATTGTCTGGCAGCCTCCCTGACAGCAAGCAGTGATAGTGCCCATGAAGGGGACCTTGTTGGGCCCGCCCCTTTCACGGTTATCGCTTCTCGGCCTTTTGGCTAAGATCAAGTGTAGTATCTGTTCTTATCAGTTTAATATCTGATACGTCCCCTATCTGGGGACCATATATTAAATGGATTTTTGAGAACGGGGGCCGATTTCGAAGCTTGCTTCCGTCGCCCTATGCATTGACCCGATATGGCAGTATCTTCGGGTACAGTGCACCACCCCCTTACAGGGTTAAAAAGAAAGATTCCTACTTTCATTGCTACCTGCTTGCTGGCTAGCCAGCTAGCCAGCCCTGTGGGCCTTGCTGCTGCTGCAGCCAAAAAACAAAAGGTGGTGCTGCTGCTGCTTCTGCTGCTTCTGCTTCTGCTTGTGTCTGGCCCCTGTTGGAGCGTCCAGGCACAGGACTTCTGCTGCTGCTGACTAAATGGCCTCCTTAATTGGATCATTTGAGTAGCCAGCACACCTGTGCAGGTAGGGCATGACATGATAGGCAGCTGCCTTGATAGCGGGTGGGTGCTGAATGTTCCTAATTGACAAAATAAGATTAATGCTTATGAAGAAATATAAAATCTCATCCCTTCCCCAATATCGCGCCACACCCCTACCCCTTAATTCCCTGGTTGAACGTGATGGACATATGTCTTTTTTCGACCGTACTAACTATGTAACTATGTAACATAACATGGGGGGGGGGGGGGGGGGGGGGTCTCCTGGCTGTTCACACAGGTGTGTCATTGCTGTACATTGACCATGCATTGCTTCTGTGGTATTGCAAAGGCAAAGACAAATGCTTCCAGCCATCCATTGCACTAATGGATTGGTCATCAGCTGGCTGTCTATGTCCCGCATCAATATAGACCAAAGTACAGAGGGTTAGGCTATGCTATTGTGCACCTACCTGATGCATCAGAAGGTGCGAGGCCCTTGCTAAATTCTGTGCACAGACTTTGAGATCTATGCTTTAGACTGTATCTAAACCTGCTCCAACATGGACTGACATTCTGGCCTACTTTCAGCCGATGCGACTTGTCTGTCGCTGAACAGTCGCTTTTTATGTATTCAGCACCTATGTATAATGTTGTAAAAATGCTCTAGAAGCTAAAGTCGCAGAAATGTCACACATATTTGGCCTGCAACTTTCTGTGCGACAAATTCAGACAGGAAAAATCAGTATAAATCCTTAGAAAATTATCCCCCAGTGTCTCCATCTGCTGGCGGTATTGAATAAGCATTGCTGCACTGATGGGGTATGCATTAGACGAAAAAAAAGAAGAAAAAGAAGAATAATACGCCCAGAAAAGAGGCGAAAAGGAGAAAAACGTAAAAAAAACGTGAAAAAAAAGTAAGAGGAAGAGAAGGGAAAAAAAGGTGGAAATGGGTTTAAAAGTGATTTCGGCGGAGAAATATATATATATATATATATATATATATATATATATATATATATATATGCGCACACACACACATAGATATAAACGTATTCTCCGTTGAGATATTGCAGCCGCTGCTGTGTCCAGGCCCAGGAGCCTTAGCACTGTGCTGTGATGTCACTCAATACCACTGACATCACTAGGTGTAAACAACATCTCTCCTTTGCTGTGTATGTGACTATGGAGCTGTTTGGTGATGTCGTCTATTACGGCCTTCATAGAAGCAACAGGAGATTGTTGCATCCATCTTGAACCCTCAGAACTACAGTGCTATGATGTCACTCACTTCCACAGGCCTTGCAGAGTGTAAACAACAACAACCCAGCTTTGTTGTGTATGTAACCAAAGGGATTTGTGATGTCACCTAGAACCTTCACAGCAGCGACAGCTTTATGAGGAGCATCAGCACTGCTCTGCCTGAGCAGAACCATCACCGCCATAGGTTGTCAAATAACCCGGATTTAACCCACACAGGTAAGTCCAATGGGGTGCAGGCATGTCCTCTATGCTTACAGCTTCCCGTGGGTGTTGGTTTGATACCGTTTGGGGACAGCCAAGGAGGCATCTGCAGGCAACAAAGGTAGGTGTGTGCTTGTGTGTGTGTTTCCTATGCAGATCCTAAGCCCAGTGTCACATGCAAGTAGGAGGAGTAAGAAGGGTTCCTGGCAAATCCGGGTTATGGATTGCATTTAAAAAGGCCCCGTGGGAGTGCAATGGGCCCCTGTCTTGCTGCTTAGCAATAATGGTATGGGTTTAGGTTCTGCTGTGTGTACTGGTGGTTGACTGCCCCCCAGCCCAGAGTGTGCATGGAAAATTGTCTGGCAGCCTCCCTGACAGCAAGCAGTGATAGTGCCCATGAAGGGGACCTTGTTGGGCCCGCCCCTTTCACGGTTATCGCTTCTCGGCCTTTTGGCTAAGATCAAGTGTAGTATCTGTTCTTATCAGTTTTCATGCTGGTGGGGATGGGTGCTGCATGGAGGATGCAGGTGTACCAGGGCTTTCCGGGGCTGGTTCTGAGGAATCAGCTCGACGGCTGCCCCGATGTGACCTGTTCCCTTCGGGTCTCGCCATGAGGCTGAGAGGGTCTAGAGCCGAGGTACTTTTGTGCCTCGGGGAGTGGTGACCCCGAGGTGCCGAAACTCACTGGGAGAATAGACTCACTGAGTTGAAGCACGGGCACCATAATCTCTTCACCTTGTGGCACTCACCTCTTGATTCCCGGCCTTCTGGCTAGGATCAGAGAAATTTTTATAGATCCGGCCGGATGTCCGGGCAGTATATCTGCACACATTCACTTATTTATTTTTTTTTTGTCTCACTGTGTCACTTTTTGCGTGTTGTGTGTTCACAGGATTTGTCAGGATGCGGTAGCCCTTCTGGGTGTCCCTCCTGGCGGTCTAGGGGAGGTGTGTGTGGCCATTAGGTTCCGCACCTCCCTGCAAACACCCCGGGTACTCCTGCTTTGGCAGGGTACCTACCGTAATCGGCTCTGCGGGCAGATACCTTGGCTAACGCCAAGGGGGATGCCGGGAGCATTTGTGGTCCCCTAGTAGCTTCGGCGAAAAGGGACATCGAACCTGGAACCTCGCAGGTACCTTTTGGTCCGGAGGCGAAGGGTAAGGTTTGTTGGGGGGCCTCTCTCCTATCGGAGAAGGGCTTGCGATAGACCGCATCCTTTGTGCACGTTTTTTTTAGTGTAACACGTTTGCACTTTTTCTTGCACTTTGGGTGAATCGAAAGCACGTTCCTCGGCTTTAGATAAAAAAAAAAAAAAAAATCTGTTCTTATCAGTTTAATATCTGATACGTCCCCTATCTGGGGACCATATATTAAATGGATTTTTGAGAACGGGGGCCGATTTCGAAGCTTGCTTCCGTCGCCCTATGCATTGACCCGATATGGCAGTATCTTCGGGTACAGTGCACCACCCCCTTACAGGGTTAAAAAGAAAGATTCCTACTTTCATTGCTACCTGCTTGCTGGCTAGCCAGCTAGCCAGCCCTGTGGGCCTTGCTGCTGCTGCAGCCAAAAAACAAAAGGTGGTGCTGCTGCTGCTTCTGCTGCTTCTGCTTCTGCTTGTGTCTGGCCCCTGTTGGAGCGTCCAGGCACAGGACTTCTGCTGCTGCTGACTAAATGGCCTCCTTAATTGGATCATTTGAGTAGCCAGCACACCTGTGCAGGTAGGGCATGACATGATAGGCAGCTGCCTTGATAGCGGGTGGGTGCTGAATGTTCCTAATTGACAAAATAAGATTAATGCTTATGAAGAAATATAAAATCTCATCCCTTCCCCAATATCGCGCCACACCCCTACCCCTTAATTCCCTGGTTGAACGTGATGGACATATGTCTTTTTTCGACCGTACTAACTATGTAACTATGTAACATAACATGGGGGGGGGGGGGGGGGGGGTCTCCTGGCTGTTCACACAGGTGTGTCATTGCTGTACATTGACCATGCATTGCTTCTGTGGTATTGCAAAGGCAAAGACAAATGCTTCCAGCCATCCATTGCACTAATGGATTGGTCATCAGCTGGCTGTCTATGTCCCGCATCAATATAGACCAAAGTACAGAGGGTTAGGCTATGCTATTGTGCACCTACCTGATGCATCAGAAGGTGCGAGGCCCTTGCTAAATTCTGTGCACAGACTTTGAGATCTATGCTTTAGACTGTATCTAAACCTGCTCCAACATGGACTGACATTCTGGCCTACTTTCAGCCGATGCGACTTGTCTGTCGCTGAACAGTCGCTTTTTATGTATTCAGCACCTATGTATAATGTTGTAAAAATGCTCTAGAAGCTAAAGTCGCAGAAATGTCACACATATTTGGCCTGCAACTTTCTGTGCGACAAATTCAGACAGGAAAAATCAGTATAAATCCTTAGAAAATTATCCCCCAGTGTCTCCATCTGCTGGCGGTATTGAATAAGCATTGCTGCACTGATGGGGTATGCATTAGACGAAAAAAAAGAAGAAAAAGAAGAATAATACGCCCAGAAAAGAGGCGAAAAGGAGAAAAACGTAAAAAAACGTGAAAAAAAAGTAAGAGGAAGAGAAGGGAAAAAAAGGTGGAAATGGGTTTAAAAGTGATTTCGGCGGAGAAATATATATATATATATATATATATATATATATATATATATATGCGCACACACACACATAGATATAAACGTATTCTCCGTTGAGATATTGCAGCCGCTGCTGTGTCCAGGCCCAGGAGCCTTAGCACTGTGCTGTGATGTCACTCAATACCACTGACATCACTAGGTGTAAACAACATCTCTCCTTTGCTGTGTATGTGACTATGGAGCTGTTTGGTGATGTCGTCTATTACGGCCTTCATAGAAGCAACAGGAGATTGTTGCATCCATCTTGAACCCTCAGAACTACAGTGCTATGATGTCACTCACTTCCACAGGCCTTGCAGAGTGTAAACAACAACAACCCAGCTTTGTTGTGTATGTAACCAAAGGGATTTGTGATGTCACCTAGAACCTTCACAGCAGCGACAGCTTTATGAGGAGCATCAGCACTGCTCTGCCTGAGCAGAACCATCACCGCCATAGGTTGTCAAATAACCCGGATTTAACCCACACAGGTAAGTCCAATGGGGTGCAGGCATGTCCTCTATGCTTACAGCTTCCCGTGGGTGTTGGTTTGATACCGTTTGGGGACAGCCAAGGAGGCATCTGCAGGCAACAAAGGTAGGTGTGTGCTTGTGTGTGTGTTTCCTATGCAGATCCTAAGCCCAGTGTCACATGCAAGTAGGAGGAGTAAGAAGGGTTCCTGGCAAATCCGGGTTATGGATTGCATTTAAAAAGGCCCCGTGGGAGTGCAATGGGCCCCTGTCTTGCTGCTTAGCAATAATGGTATGGGTTTAGGTTCTGCTGTGTGTACTGGTGGTTGACTGCCCCCCAGCCCAGAGTGTGCATGGAAAATTGTCTGGCAGCCTCCCTGACAGCAAGCAGTGATAGTGCCCATGAAGGGGACCTTGTTGGGCCCGCCCCTTTCACGGTTATCGCTTCTCGGCCTTTTGGCTAAGATCAAGTGTAGTATCTGTTCTTATCAGTTTAATATCTGATACGTCCCCTATCTGGGGACCATATATTAAATGGATTTTTGAGAACGGGGGCCGATTTCGAAGCTTGCTTCCGTCGCCCTATGCATTGACCCGATATGGCAGTATCTTCGGGTACAGTGCACCACCCCCTTACAGGGTTAAAAAGAAAGATTCCTACTTTCATTGCTACCTGCTTGCTGGCTAGCCAGCTAGCCAGCCCTGTGGGCCTTGCTGCTGCTGCAGCCAAAAAACAAAAGGTGCTGCTGCTGCTTCTGCTGCTTCTGCTTCTGCTTGTGTCTGGCCCCTGTTGGAGCGTCCAGGCACAGGACTTCTGCTGCTGCTGACTAAATGGCCTCCTTAATTGGATCATTTGAGTAGCCAGCACACCTGTGCAGGTAGGGCATGACATGATAGGCAGCTGCCTTGATAGCGGGTGGGTGCTGAATGTTCCTAATTGACAAAATAAGATTAATGCTTATGAAGAAATATAAAATCTCATCCCTTCCCCAATATCGCGCCACACCCCTACCCCTTAATTCTCTGGTTGAACGTGATGGACATATGTCTTTTTTCGACCGTACTAACTATGTAACTATGTAACATAACATGGGGGGGGGGGGGGGGGGTCTCCTGGCTGTTCACACAGGTGTGTCATTGCTGTACATTGACCATGCATTGCTTCTGTGGTATTGCAAAGGCAAAGACAAATGCTTCCAGCCATCCATTGCACTAATGGATTGGTCATCAGCTGGCTGTCTATGTCCCGCATCAATATAGACCAAAGTACAGAGGGTTAGGCTATGCTATTGTGCACCTACCTGATGCATCAGAAGGTGCGAGGCCCTTGCTAAATTCTGTGCACAGACTTTGAGATCTATGCTTTAGACTGTATCTAAACCTGCTCCAACATGGACTGACATTCTGGCCTACTTTCAGCCGATGCGACTTGTCTGTCGCTGAACAGTCGCTTTTTATGTATTCAGCACCTATGTATAATGTTGTAAAAATGCTCTAGAAGCTAAAGTCGCAGAAATGTCACACATATTTGGCCTGCAACTTTCTGTGCGACAAATTCAGACAGGAAAAATCAGTATAAATCCTTAGAAAATTATCCCCCAGTGTCTCCATCTGCTGGCGGTATTGAATAAGCATTGCTGCACTGATGGGGTATGCATTAGACGAAAAAAAAGAAGAAAAAGAAGAATAATACGCCCAGAAAAGAGGCGAAAAGGAGAAAAACGTAAAAAAACGTGAAAAAAAAGTAAGAGGAAGAGAAGGGAAAAAAAGGTGGAAATGGGTTTAAAAGTGATTTCGGCGGAGAAATATATATATATATATATATATATATATATATATATATATATATATATGCGCACACACACACATAGATATAAACGTATTCTCCGTTGAGATATTGCAGCCGCTGCTGTGTCCAGGCCCAGGAGCCTTAGCACTGTGCTGTGATGTCACTCAATACCACTGACATCACTAGGTGTAAACAACATCTCTCCTTTGCTGTGTATGTGACTATGGAGCTGTTTGGTGATGTCGTCTATTACGGCCTTCATAGAAGCAACAGGAGATTGTTGCATCCATCTTGAACCCTCAGAACTACAGTGCTATGATGTCACTCACTTCCACAGGCCTTGCAGAGTGTAAACAACAACAACCCAGCTTTGTTGTGTATGTAACCAAAGGGATTTGTGATGTCACCTAGAACCTTCACAGCAGCGACAGCTTTATGAGGAGCATCAGCACTGCTCTGCCTGAGCAGAACCATCACCGCCATAGGTTGTCAAATAACCCGGATTTAACCCACACAGGTAAGTCCAATGGGGTGCAGGCATGTCCTCTATGCTTACAGCTTCCCGTGGGTGTTGGTTTGATACCGTTTGGGGACAGCCAAGGAGGCATCTGCAGGCAACAAAGGTAGGTGTGTGCTTGTGTGTGTGTTTCCTATGCAGATCCTAAGCCCAGTGTCACATGCAAGTAGGAGGAGTAAGAAGGGTTCCTGGCAAATCCGGGTTATGGATTGCATTTAAAAAGGCCCCGTGGGAGTGCAATGGGCCCCTGTCTTGCTGCTTAGCAATAATGGTATGGGTTTAGGTTCTGCTGTGTGTACTGGTGGTTGACTGCCCCCCAGCCCAGAGTGTGCATGGAAAATTGTCTGGCAGCCTCCCTGACAGCAAGCAGTGATAGTGCCCATGAAGGGGACCTTGTTGGGCCCGCCCCTTTCACGGTTATCGCTTCTCGGCCTTTTGGCTAAGATCAAGTGTAGTATCTGTTCTTATCAGTTTAATATCTGATACGTCCCCTATCTGGGGACCATATATTAAATGGATTTTTGAGAACGGGGGCCGATTTCGAAGCTTGCTTCCGTCGCCCTATGCATTGACCCGATATGGCAGTATCTTCGGGTACAGTGCACCACCCCCTTACAGGGTTAAAAAGAAAGATTCCTACTTTCATTGCTACCTGCTTGCTGGCTAGCCAGCTAGCCAGCCCTGTGGGCCTTGCTGCTGCTGCAGCCAAAAAACAAAAGGTGGTGCTGCTGCTGCTGCTTCTGCTGCTTCTGCTTCTGCTTGTGTCTGGCTCCTGTTGGAGCGTCCAGGCACAGGACTTCTGCTGCTGCTGACTAAATGGCCTCCTTAATTGGATCATTTGAGTAGCCAGCACACCTGTGCAGGTAGGGCATGACATGATAGGCAGCTGCCTTGATAGCGGGTGGGTGCTGAATGTTCCTAATTGACAAAATAAGATTAATGCTTATGAAGAAATATAAAATCTCATCCCTTCCCCAATATCGCGCCACACCCCTACCCCTTAATTCCCTGGTTGAACGTGATGGACATATGTCTTTTTTCGACCGTACTAACTATGTAACTATGTAACATAACATGGGGGGGGGGGGGGGGGTCTCCTGGCTGTTCACACAGGTGTGTCATTGCTGTACATTGACCATGCATTGCTTCTGTGGTATTGCAAAGGCAAAGACAAATGCTTCCAGCCATCCATTGCACTAATGGATTGGTCATCAGCTGGCTGTCTATGTCCCGCATCAATATAGACCAAAGTACAGAGGGTTAGGCTATGCTATTGTGCACCTACCTGATGCATCAGAAGGTGCGAGGCCCTTGCTAAATTCTGTGCACAGACTTTGAGATCTATGCTTTAGACTGTATCTAAACCTGCTCCAACATGGACTGACATTCTGGCCTACTTTCAGCCGATGCGACTTGTCTGTCGCTGAACAGTCGCTTTTTATGTATTCAGCACCTATGTATAATGTTGTAAAAATGCTCTAGAAGCTAAAGTCGCAGAAATGTCACACATATTTGGCCTGCAACTTTCTGTGCGACAAATTCAGACAGGAAAAATCAGTATAAATCCTTAGAAAATTATCCCCCAGTGTCTCCATCTGCTGGCGGTATTGAATAAGCATTGCTGCACTGATGGGGTATGCATTAGACGAAAAAAAAGAAGAAAAAGAAGAATAATACGCCCAGAAAAGAGGCGAAAAGGAGAAAAACGTAAAAAAACGTGAAAAAAAAGTAAGAGGAAGAGAAGGGAAAAAAAGGTGGAAATGGGTTTAAAAGTGATTTCGGCGGAGAAATATATATATATATATATATATATATATATATATATATATATATATATATATGCGCACACACACACATAGATATAAACGTATTCTCCGTTGAGATATTGCAGCCGCTGCTGTGTCCAGGCCCAGGAGCCTTAGCACTGTGCTGTGATGTCACTCAATACCACTGACATCACTAGGTGTAAACAACATCTCTCCTTTGCTGTGTATGTGACTATGGAGCTGTTTGGTGATGTCGTCTATTACGGCCTTCATAGAAGCAACAGGAGATTGTTGCATCCATCTTGAACCCTCAGAACTACAGTGCTATGATGTCACTCACTTCCACAGGCCTTGCAGAGTGTAAACAACAACAACCCAGCTTTGTTGTGTATGTAACCAAAGGGATTTGTGATGTCACCTAGAACCTTCACAGCAGCGACAGCTTTATGAGGAGCATCAGCACTGCTCTGCCTGAGCAGAACCATCACCGCCATAGGTTGTCAAATAACCCGGATTTAACCCACACAGGTAAGTCCAATGGGGTGCAGGCATGTCCTCTATGCTTACAGCTTCCCGTGGGTGTTGGTTTGATACCGTTTGGGGACAGCCAAGGAGGCATCTGCAGGCAACAAAGGTAGGTGTGTGCTTGTGTGTGTGTTTCCTATGCAGATCCTAAGCCCAGTGTCACATGCAAGTAGGAGGAGTAAGAAGGGTTCCTGGCAAATCCGGGTTATGGATTGCATTTAAAAAGGCCCCGTGGGAGTGCAATGGGCCCCTGTCTTGCTGCTTAGCAATAATGGTATGGGTTTAGGTTCTGCTGTGTGTACTGGTGGTTGACTGCCCCCCAGCCCAGAGTGTGCATGGAAAATTGTCTGGCAGCCTCCCTGACAGCAAGCAGTGATAGTGCCCATGAAGGGGACCTTGTTGGGCCCGCCCCTTTCACGGTTATCGCTTCTCGGCCTTTTGGCTAAGATCAAGTGTAGTATCTGTTCTTATCAGTTTTCATGCTGGTGGGGATGGGTGCTGCATGGAGGATGCAGGTGTACCAGGGCTTTCCGGGGCTGGTTCTGAGGAATCAGCTCGACGGCTGCCCCGATGTGACCTGTTCCCTCCGGGTCTCGCCATGAGGCTGAGAGGGTCTAGAGCCGAGGTACTTTTGTGCCTCGGGGAGTGGTGACCCCGAGGTGCCGAAACTCACTGGGAGAATAGACTCACTGAGTTGAAGCACGGGCACCATAATCTCTTCACCTTGTGGCACTCACCTCTTGATTCCCGGCCTTCTGGCTAGGATCAGAGAAATTTTTATAGATCCGGCCGGATGTCCGGGCAGTATATCTGCACACATTCACTTATTTATTTCTTTTTTGTCTCACTGTGTCACTTTTTGCGTGTTGTGTGTTCACAGGATTTGTCAGGATGCGGTAGCCCTTCTGGGTGTCCCTCCTGGCGGTCTAGGGGAGGTGTGTGTGGCCATTAGGTTCCGCACCTCCCTGCAAACACCCCGGGTACTCCTGCTTTGGCAGGGTACCTACCGTAATCGGCTCTGCGGGCAGATACCTTGGCTAACGCCAAGGGGGATGCCGGGAGCATTTGTGGTCCCCTAGTAGCTTCGGCGAAAAGGGACATCGAACCTGGAACCTCGCAGGTACCTTTTGGTCCGGAGGCGAAGGGTAAGGTTTGTTGGGGGGCCTCTCTCCTATCGGAGAAGGGCTTGCGATAGACCGCATCCTTTGTGCACGTTTTTTTAGTGTAACACGTTTGCACTTTTTCTTGCACTTTGGGTGAATCGAAAGCACGTTCCTCGGCTTTAGATAAAAAAAAAAAAAAAAAAAATCTGTTCTTATCAGTTTAATATCTGATACGTCCCCTATCTGGGGACCATATATTAAATGGATTTTTGAGAACGGGGGCCGATTTCGAAGCTTGCTTCCGTCGCCCTATGCATTGACCCGATATGGCAGTATCTTCGGGTACAGTGCACCACCCCCTTACAGGGTTAAAAAGAAAGATTCCTACTTTCATTGCTACCTGCTTGCTGGCTAGCCAGCTAGCCAGCCCTGTGGGCCTTGCTGCTGCTGCAGCCAAAAAACAAAAGGTGCTGCTGCTGCTTCTGCTGCTTCTGCTTCTGCTTGTGTCTGGCCCCTGTTGGAGCGTCCAGGCACAGGACTTCTGCTGCTGCTGACTAAATGGCCTCCTTAATTGGATCATTTGAGTAGCCAGCACACCTGTGCAGGTAGGGCATGACATGATAGGCAGCTGCCTTGATAGCGGGTGGGTGCTGAATGTTCCTAATTGACAAAATAAGATTAATGCTTATGAAGAAATATAAAATCTCATCCCTTCCCCAATATCGCGCCACACCCCTACCCCTTAATTCCCTGGTTGAACGTGATGGACATATGTCTTTTTTCGACCGTACTAACTATGTAACTATGTAACATAACATGGGGGGGGGGGGGGGGGGGGGTCTCCTGGCTGTTCACACAGGTGTGTCATTGCTGTACATTGACCATGCATTGCTTCTGTGGTATTGCAAAGGCAAAGACAAATGCTTCCAGCCATCCATTGCACTAATGGATTGGTCATCAGCTGGCTGTCTATGTCCCGCATCAATATAGACCAAAGTACAGAGGGTTAGGCTATGCTATTGTGCACCTACCTGATGCATCAGAAGGTGCGAGGCCCTTGCTAAATTCTGTGCACAGACTTTGAGATCTATGCTTTAGACTGTATCTAAACCTGCTCCAACATGGACTGACATTCTGGCCTACTTTCAGCCGATGCGACTTGTCTGTCGCTGAACAGTCGCTTTTTATGTATTCAGCACCTATGTATAATGTTGTAAAAATGCTCTAGAAGCTAAAGTCGCAGAAATGTCACACATATTTGGCCTGCAACTTTCTGTGCGACAAATTCAGACAGGAAAAATCAGTATAAATCCTTAGAAAATTATCCCCCAGTGTCTCCATCTGCTGGCGGTATTGAATAAGCATTGCTGCACTGATGGGGTATGCATTAGACGAAAAAAAAGAAGAAAAAGAAGAATAATACGCCCAGAAAAGAGGCGAAAAGGAGAAAAACGTAAAAAAACGTGAAAAAAAAGTAAGAGGAAGAGAAGGGAAAAAAAGGTGGAAATGGGTTTAAAAGTGATTTCGGCGGAGAAATATATATATATATATATATATATATATATATATATATATATATATGCGCACACACACACATAGATATAAACGTATTCTCCGTTGAGATATTGCAGCCGCTGCTGTGTCCAGGCCCAGGAGCCTTAGCACTGTGCTGTGATGTCACTCAATACCACTGACATCACTAGGTGTAAACAACATCTCTCCTTTGCTGTGTATGTGACTATGGAGCTGTTTGGTGATGTCGTCTATTACGGCCTTCATAGAAGCAACAGGAGATTGTTGCATCCATCTTGAACCCTCAGAACTACAGTGCTATGATGTCACTCACTTCCACAGGCCTTGCAGAGTGTAAACAACAACAACCCAGCTTTGTTGTGTATGTAACCAAAGGGATTTGTGATGTCACCTAGAACCTTCACAGCAGCGACAGCTTTATGAGGAGCATCAGCACTGCTCTGCCTGAGCAGAACCATCACCGCCATAGGTTGTCAAATAACCCGGATTTAACCCACACAGGTAAGTCCAATGGGGTGCAGGCATGTCCTCTATGCTTACAGCTTCCCGTGGGTGTTGGTTTGATACCGTTTGGGGACAGCCAAGGAGGCATCTGCAGGCAACAAAGGTAGGTGTGTGCTTGTGTGTGTGTTTCCTATGCAGATCCTAAGCCCAGTGTCACATGCAAGTAGGAGGAGTAAGAAGGGTTCCTGGCAAATCCGGGTTATGGATTGCATTTAAAAAGGCCCCGTGGGAGTGCAATGGGCCCCTGTCTTGCTGCTTAGCAATAATGGTATGGGTTTAGGTTCTGCTGTGTGTACTGGTGGTTGACTGCCCCCCAGCCCAGAGTGTGCATGGAAAATTGTCTGGCAGCCTCCCTGACAGCAAGCAGTGATAGTGCCCATGAAGGGGACCTTGTTGGGCCCGCCCCTTTCACGGTTATCGCTTCTCGGCCTTTTGGCTAAGATCAAGTGTAGTATCTGTTCTTATCAGTTTAATATCTGATACGTCCCCTATCTGGGGACCATATATTAAATGGATTTTTGAGAACGGGGGCCGATTTCGAAGCTTGCTTCCGTCGCCCTATGCATTGACCCGATATGGCAGTATCTTCGGGTACAGTGCACCACCCCCTTACAGGGTTAAAAAGAAAGATTCCTACTTTCATTGCTACCTGCTTGCTGGCTAGCCAGCTAGCCAGCCCTGTGGGCCTTGCTGCTGCTGCAGCCAAAAAACAAAAGGTGGTGCTGCTGCTGCTTCTGCTGCTTCTGCTTCTGCTTGTGTCTGGCCCCTGTTGGAGCGTCCAGGCACAGGACTTCTGCTGCTGCTGACTAAATGGCCTCCTTAATTGGATCATTTGAGTAGCCAGCACACCTGTGCAGGTAGGGCATGACATGATAGGCAGCTGCCTTGATAGCGGGTGGGTGCTGAATGTTCCTAATTGACAAAATAAGATTAATGCTTATGAAGAAATATAAAATCTCATCCCTTCCCCAATATCGCGCCACACCCCTACCCCTTAATTCCCTGGTTGAACGTGATGGACATATGTCTTTTTTCGACCGTACTAACTATGTAACTATGTAACATAACATGGGGGGGGGGGGGGGGGGGTCTCCTGGCTGTTCACACAGGTGTGTCATTGCTGTACATTGACCATGCATTGCTTCTGTGGTATTGCAAAGGCAAAGACAAATGCTTCCAGCCATCCATTGCACTAATGGATTGGTCATCAGCTGGCTGTCTATGTCCCGCATCAATATAGACCAAAGTACAGAGGGTTAGGCTATGCTATTGTGCACCTACCTGATGCATCAGAAGGTGCGAGGCCCTTGCTAAATTCTGTGCACAGACTTTGAGATCTATGCTTTAGACTGTATCTAAACCTGCTCCAACATGGACTGACATTCTGGCCTACTTTCAGCCGATGCGACTTGTCTGTCGCTGAACAGTCGCTTTTTATGTATTCAGCACCTATGTATAATGTTGTAAAAATGCTCTAGAAGCTAAAGTCGCAGAAATGTCACACATATTTGGCCTGCAACTTTCTGTGCGACAAATTCAGACAGGAAAAATCAGTATAAATCCTTAGAAAATTATCCCCCAGTGTCTCCATCTGCTGGCGGTATTGAATAAGCATTGCTGCACTGATGGGGTATGCATTAGACGAAAAAAAAGAAGAAAAAGAAGAATAATACGCCCAGAAAAGAGGCGAAAAGGAGAAAAACGTAAAAAAACGTGAAAAAAAAGTAAGAGGAAGAGAAGGGAAAAAAAGGTGGAAATGGGTTTAAAAGTGATTTCGGCGGAGAAATATATATATATATATATATATATATATATATATATATATGCGCACACACACACATAGATATAAACGTATTCTCCGTTGAGATATTGCAGCCGCTGCTGTGTCCAGGCCCAGGAGCCTTAGCACTGTGCTGTGATGTCACTCAATACCACTGACATCACTAGGTGTAAACAACATCTCTCCTTTGCTGTGTATGTGACTATGGAGCTGTTTGGTGATGTCGTCTATTACGGCCTTCATAGAAGCAACAGGAGATTGTTGCATCCATCTTGAACCCTCAGAACTACAGTGCTATGATGTCACTCACTTCCACAGGCCTTGCAGAGTGTAAACAACAACAACCCAGCTTTGTTGTGTATGTAACCAAAGGGATTTGTGATGTCACCTAGAACCTTCACAGCAGCGACAGCTTTATGAGGAGCATCAGCACTGCTCTGCCTGAGCAGAACCATCACCGCCATAGGTTGTCAAATAACCCGGATTTAACCCACACAGGTAAGTCCAATGGGGTGCAGGCATGTCCTCTATGCTTACAGCTTCCCGTGGGTGTTGGTTTGATACCGTTTGGGGACAGCCAAGGAGGCATCTGCAGGCAACAAAGGTAGGTGTGTGCTTGTGTGTGTGTTTCCTATGCAGATCCTAAGCCCAGTGTCACATGCAAGTAGGAGGAGTAAGAAGGGTTCCTGGCAAATCCGGGTTATGGATTGCATTTAAAAAGGCCCCGTGGGAGTGCAATGGGCCCCTGTCTTGCTGCTTAGCAATAATGGTATGGGTTTAGGTTCTGCTGTGTGTACTGGTGGTTGACTGCCCCCCAGCCCAGAGTGTGCATGGAAAATTGTCTGGCAGCCTCCCTGACAGCAAGCAGTGATAGTGCCCATGAAGGGGACCTTGTTGGGCCCGCCCCTTTCACGGTTATCGCTTCTCGGCCTTTTGGCTAAGATCAAGTGTAGTATCTGTTCTTATCAGTTTAATATCTGATACGTCCCCTATCTGGGGACCATATATTAAATGGATTTTTGAGAACGGGGGCCGATTTCGAAGCTTGCTTCCGTCGCCCTATGCATTGACCCGATATGGCAGTATCTTCGGGTACAGTGCACCACCCCCTTACAGGGTTAAAAAGAAAGATTCCTACTTTCATTGCTACCTGCTTGCTGGCTAGCCAGCTAGCCAGCCCTGTGGGCCTTGCTGCTGCTGCAGCCAAAAAACAAAAGGTGGTGCTGCTGCTGCTTCTGCTGCTTCTGCTTCTGCTTGTGTCTGGCCCCTGTTGGAGCGTCCAGGCACAGGACTTCTGCTGCTGCTGACTAAATGGCCTCCTTAATTGGATCATTTGAGTAGCCAGCACACCTGTGCAGGTAGGGCATGACATGATAGGCAGCTGCCTTGATAGCGGGTGGGTGCTGAATGTTCCTAATTGACAAAATAAGATTAATGCTTATGAAGAAATATAAAATCTCATCCCTTCCCCAATATCGCGCCACACCCCTACCCCTTAATTCCCTGGTTGAACGTGATGGACATATGTCTTTTTTCGACCGTACTAACTATGTAACTATGTAACATAACATGGGGGGGGGGGGGGGGGTCTCCTGGCTGTTCACACAGGTGTGTCATTGCTGTACATTGACCATGCATTGCTTCTGTGGTATTGCAAAGGCAAAGACAAATGCTTCCAGCCATCCATTGCACTAATGGATTGGTCATCAGCTGGCTGTCTATGTCCCGCATCAATATAGACCAAAGTACAGAGGGTTAGGCTATGCTATTGTGCACCTACCTGATGCATCAGAAGGTGCGAGGCCCTTGCTAAATTCTGTGCACAGACTTTGAGATCTATGCTTTAGACTGTATCTAAACCTGCTCCAACATGGACTGACATTCTGGCCTACTTTCAGCCGATGCGACTTGTCTGTCGCTGAACAGTCGCTTTTTATGTATTCAGCACCTATGTATAATGTTGTAAAAATGCTCTAGAAGCTAAAGTCGCAGAAATGTCACACATATTTGGCCTGCAACTTTCTGTGCGACAAATTCAGACAGGAAAAATCAGTATAAATCCTTAGAAAATTATCCCCCAGTGTCTCCATCTGCTGGCGGTATTGAATAAGCATTGCTGCACTGATGGGGTATGCATTAGACGAAAAAAAAGAAGAAAAAGAAGAATAATACGCCCAGAAAAGAGGCGAAAAGGAGAAAAACGTAAAAAAACGTGAAAAAAAAGTAAGAGGAAGAGAAGGGAAAAAAAGGTGGAAATGGGTTTAAAAGTGATTTCGGCGGAGAAATATATATATATATATATATATATATATATATATATATATATATATATATGCGCACACACACACATAGATATAAACGTATTCTCCGTTGAGATATTGCAGCCGCTGCTGTGTCCAGGCCCAGGAGCCTTAGCACTGTGCTGTGATGTCACTCAATACCACTGACATCACTAGGTGTAAACAACATCTCTCCTTTGCTGTGTATGTGACTATGGAGCTGTTTGGTGATGTCGTCTATTACGGCCTTCATAGAAGCAACAGGAGATTGTTGCATCCATCTTGAACCCTCAGAACTACAGTGCTATGATGTCACTCACTTCCACAGGCCTTGCAGAGTGTAAACAACAACAACCCAGCTTTGTTGTGTATGTAACCAAAGGGATTTGTGATGTCACCTAGAACCTTCACAGCAGCGACAGCTTTATGAGGAGCATCAGCACTGCTCTGCCTGAGCAGAACCATCACCGCCATAGGTTGTCAAATAACCCGGATTTAACCCACACAGGTAAGTCCAATGGGGTGCAGGCATGTCCTCTATGCTTACAGCTTCCCGTGGGTGTTGGTTTGATACCGTTTGGGGACAGCCAAGGAGGCATCTGCAGGCAACAAAGGTAGGTGTGTGCTTGTGTGTGTGTTTCCTATGCAGATCCTAAGCCCAGTGTCACATGCAAGTAGGAGGAGTAAGAAGGGTTCCTGGCAAATCCGGGTTATGGATTGCATTTAAAAAGGCCCCGTGGGAGTGCAATGGGCCCCTGTCTTGCTGCTTAGCAATAATGGTATGGGTTTAGGTTCTGCTGTGTGTACTGGTGGTTGACTGCCCCCCAGCCCAGAGTGTGCATGGAAAATTGTCTGGCAGCCTCCCTGACAGCAAGCAGTGATAGTGCCCATGAAGGGGACCTTGTTGGGCCCGCCCCTTTCACGGTTATCGCTTCTCGGCCTTTTGGCTAAGATCAAGTGTAGTATCTGTTCTTATCAGTTTAATATCTGATACGTCCCCTATCTGGGGACCATATATTAAATGGATTTTTGAGAACGGGGGCCGATTTCGAAGCTTGCTTCCGTCGCCCTATGCATTGACCCGATATGGCAGTATCTTCGGGTACAGTGCACCACCCCCTTACAGGGTTAAAAAGAAAGATTCCTACTTTCATTGCTACCTGCTTGCTGGCTAGCCAGCTAGCCAGCCCTGTGGGCCTTGCTGCTGCTGCAGCCAAAAAACAAAAGGTGGTGCTGCTGCTGCTTCTGCTGCTTCTGCTTCTGCTTGTGTCTGGCCCCTGTTGGAGCGTCCAGGCACAGGACTTCTGCTGCTGCTGACTAAATGGCCTCCTTAATTGGATCATTTGAGTAGCCAGCACACCTGTGCAGGTAGGGCATGACATGATAGGCAGCTGCCTTGATAGCGGGTGGGTGCTGAATGTTCCTAATTGACAAAATAAGATTAATGCTTATGAAGAAATATAAAATCTCATCCCTTCCCCAATATCGCGCCACACCCCTACCCCTTAATTCCCTGGTTGAACGTGATGGACATATGTCTTTTTTCGACCGTACTAACTATGTAACTATGTAACATAACATGGGGGGGGGGGGGGGGGTCTCCTGGCTGTTCACACAGGTGTGTCATTGCTGTACATTGACCATGCATTGCTTCTGTGGTATTGCAAAGGCAAAGACAAATGCTTCCAGCCATCCATTGCACTAATGGATTGGTCATCAGCTGGCTGTCTATGTCCCGCATCAATATAGACCAAAGTACAGAGGGTTAGGCTATGCTATTGTGCACCTACCTGATGCATCAGAAGGTGCGAGGCCCTTGCTAAATTCTGTGCACAGACTTTGAGATCTATGCTTTAGACTGTATCTAAACCTGCTCCAACATGGACTGACATTCTGGCCTACTTTCAGCCGATGCGACTTGTCTGTCGCTGAACAGTCGCTTTTTATGTATTCAGCACCTATGTATAATGTTGTAAAAATGCTCTAGAAGCTAAAGTCGCAGAAATGTCACACATATTTGGCCTGCAACTTTCTGTGCGACAAATTCAGACAGGAAAAATCAGTATAAATCCTTAGAAAATTATCCCCCAGTGTCTCCATCTGCTGGCGGTATTGAATAAGCATTGCTGCACTGATGGGGTATGCATTAGACGAAAAAAAAGAAGAAAAAGAAGAATAATACGCCCAGAAAAGAGGCGAAAAGGAGAAAAACGTAAAAAAACGTGAAAAAAAAGTAAGAGGAAGAGAAGGGAAAAAAAGGTGGAAATGGGTTTAAAAGTGATTTCGGCGGAGAATATATATATATATATATATATATATATATATATATATATATATATGCGCACACACACACATAGATATAAACGATTCTCCGTTGAGATATTGCAGCCGCTGCTGTGTCCAGGCCCAGGAGCCTTAGCACTGTGCTGTGATGTCACTCAATACCACTGACATCACTAGGTGTAAACAACATCTCTCCTTTGCTGTGTATGTGACTATGGAGCTGTTTGGTGATGTCGTCTATTACGGCCTTCATAGAAGCAACAG
The DNA here is from genome assembly GCF_029499605.1 of Hyla sarda. Lineage (NCBI taxonomy): Eukaryota > Metazoa > Chordata > Amphibia > Anura > Hylidae > Hyla > Hyla sarda. The sequence continues at coordinate 195,434 of NW_026610633.1, forward strand.
GAGATTGTTGCATCCATCTTGAACCCTCAGAACTACAGTGCTATGATGTCACTCACTTCCACAGGCCTTGCAGAGTGTAAACAACAACAACCCAGCTTTGTTGTGTATGTAACCAAAGGGATTTGTGATGTCACCTAGAACCTTCACAGCAGCGACAGCTTTATGAGGAGCATCAGCACTGCTCTGCCTGAGCAGAACCATCACCGCCATAGGTTGTCAAATAACCCGGATTTAACCCACACAGGTAAGTCCAATGGGGTGCAGGCATGTCCTCTATGCTTACAGCTTCCCGTGGGTGTTGGTTTGATACCGTTTGGGGACAGCCAAGGAGGCATCTGCAGGCAACAAAGGTAGGTGTGTGCTTGTGTGTGTGTTTCCTATGCAGATCCTAAGCCCAGTGTCACATGCAAGTAGGAGGAGTAAGAAGGGTTCCTGGCAAATCCGGGTTATGGATTGCATTTAAAAAGGCCCCGTGGGAGTGCAATGGGCCCCTGTCTTGCTGCTTAGCAATAATGGTATGGGTTTAGGTTCTGCTGTGTGTACTGGTGGTTGACTGCCCCCCAGCCCAGAGTGTGCATGGAAAATTGTCTGGCAGCCTCCCTGACAGCAAGCAGTGATAGTGCCCATGAAGGGGACCTTGTTGGGCCCGCCCCTTTCACGGTTATCGCTTCTCGGCCTTTTGGCTAAGATCAAGTGTAGTATCTGTTCTTATCAGTTTAATATCTGATACGTCCCCTATCTGGGGACCATATATTAAATGGATTTTTGAGAACGGGGGCCGATTTCGAAGCTTGCTTCCGTCGCCCTATGCATTGACCCGATATGGCAGTATCTTCGGGTACAGTGCACCACCCCCTTACAGGGTTAAAAAGAAAGATTCCTACTTTCATTGCTACCTGCTTGCTGGCTAGCCAGCTAGCCAGCCCTGTGGGCCTTGCTGCTGCTGCAGCCAAAAAACAAAAGGTGGTGCTGCTGCTGCTTCTGCTGCTTCTGCTTCTGCTTGTGTCTGGCCCCTGTTGGAGCGTCCAGGCACAGGACTTCTGCTGCTGCTGACTAAATGGCCTCCTTAATTGGATCATTTGAGTAGCCAGCACACCTGTGCAGGTAGGGCATGACATGATAGGCAGCTGCCTTGATAGCGGGTGGGTGCTGAATGTTCCTAATTGACAAAATAAGATTAATGCTTATGAAGAAATATAAAATCTCATCCCTTCCCCAATATCGCGCCACACCCCTACCCCTTAATTCCCTGGTTGAACGTGATGGACATATGTCTTTTTTCGACCGTACTAACTATGTAACTATGTAACATAACATGGGGGGGGGGGGGGGTCTCCTGGCTGTTCACACAGGTGTGTCATTGCTGTACATTGACCATGCATTGCTTCTGTGGTATTGCAAAGGCAAAGACAAATGCTTCCAGCCATCCATTGCACTAATGGATTGGTCATCAGCTGGCTGTCTATGTCCCGCATCAATATAGACCAAAGTACAGAGGGTTAGGCTATGCTATTGTGCACCTACCTGATGCATCAGAAGGTGCGAGGCCCTTGCTAAATTCTGTGCACAGACTTTGAGATCTATGCTTTAGACTGTATCTAAACCTGCTCCAACATGGACTGACATTCTGGCCTACTTTCAGCCGATGCGACTTGTCTGTCGCTGAACAGTCGCTTTTTATGTATTCAGCACCTATGTATAATGTTGTAAAAATGCTCTAGAAGCTAAAGTCGCAGAAATGTCACACATATTTGGCCTGCAACTTTCTGTGCGACAAATTCAGACAGGAAAAATCAGTATAAATCCTTAGAAAATTATCCCCCAGTGTCTCCATCTGCTGGCGGTATTGAATAAGCATTGCTGCACTGATGGGGTATGCATTAGACGAAAAAAAAGAAGAAAAAGAAGAATAATACGCCCAGAAAAGAGGCGAAAAGGAGAAAAACGTAAAAAAACGTGAAAAAAAAGTAAGAGGAAGAGAAGGGAAAAAAAGGTGGAAATGGGTTTAAAAGTGATTTCGGCGGAGAAATATATATATATATATATATATATATATATATATATATATATGCGCACACACACACATAGATATAAACGTATTCTCCGTTGAGATATTGCAGCCGCTGCTGTGTCCAGGCCCAGGAGCCTTAGCACTGTGCTGTGATGTCACTCAATACCACTGACATCACTAGGTGTAAACAACATCTCTCCTTTGCTGTGTATGTGACTATGGAGCTGTTTGGTGATGTCGTCTATTACGGCCTTCATAGAAGCAACAGGAGATTGTTGCATCCATCTTGAACCCTCAGAACTACAGTGCTATGATGTCACTCACTTCCACAGGCCTTGCAGAGTGTAAACAACAACAACCCAGCTTTGTTGTGTATGTAACCAAAGGGATTTGTGATGTCACCTAGAACCTTCACAGCAGCGACAGCTTTATGAGGAGCATCAGCACTGCTCTGCCTGAGCAGAACCATCACCGCCATAGGTTGTCAAATAACCCGGATTTAACCCACACAGGTAAGTCCAATGGGGTGCAGGCATGTCCTCTATGCTTACAGCTTCCCGTGGGTGTTGGTTTGATACCGTTTGGGGACAGCCAAGGAGGCATCTGCAGGCAACAAAGGTAGGTGTGTGCTTGTGTGTGTGTTTCCTATGCAGATCCTAAGCCCAGTGTCACATGCAAGTAGGAGGAGTAAGAAGGGTTCCTGGCAAATCCGGGTTATGGATTGCATTTAAAAAGGCCCCGTGGGAGTGCAATGGGCCCCTGTCTTGCTGCTTAGCAATAATGGTATGGGTTTAGGTTCTGCTGTGTGTACTGGTGGTTGACTGCCCCCCAGCCCAGAGTGTGCATGGAAAATTGTCTGGCAGCCTCCCTGACAGCAAGCAGTGATAGTGCCCATGAAGGGGACCTTGTTGGGCCCGCCCCTTTCACGGTTATCGCTTCTCGGCCTTTTGGCTAAGATCAAGTGTAGTATCTGTTCTTATCAGTTTTCATGCTGGTGGGGATGGGTGCTGCATGGAGGATGCAGGTGTACCAGGGCTTTCCGGGGCTGGTTCTGAGGAATCAGCTCGACGGCTGCCCCGATGTGACCTGTTCCCTCCGGGTCTCGCCATGAGGCTGAGAGGGTCTAGAGCCGAGGTACTTTTGTGCCTCGGGGAGTGGTGACCCCGAGGTGCCGAAACTCACTGGGAGAATAGACTCACTGAGTTGAAGCACGGGCACCATAATCTCTTCACCTTGTGGCACTCACCTCTTGATTCCCGGCCTTCTGGCTAGGATCAGAGAAATTTTTATTGATCCGGCCGGATGTCCGGGCAGTATATCTGCACACATTCACTTATTTATTTCTTTTTTGTCTCACTGTGTCACTTTTTGCGTGTTGTGTGTTCACAGGATTGGTCAGGATGCGGTAGCCCTTCTGGGTGTCCCTCCTGGCGGTCTAGGGGAGGTGTGTGTGGCCATTAGGTTCCGCACCTCCCTGCAAACACCCCGGGTACTCCTGCTTTGGCAGGGTACCTACCGTAATCGGCTCTGCGGGCAGATACCTTGGCTAACGCCAAGGGGGATGCCGGGAGCATTTGTGGTCCCCTAGTAGCTTCGGCGAAAAGGGACATCGAACCTGGAACCTCGCAGGTACCTTTTGGTCCGGAGGCGAAGGGTAAGGTTTGTTGGGGGGCCTCTCTCCTATCGGAGAAGGGCTTGCGATAGACCGCATCCTTTGTGCACGTTTTTTTTTAGTGTAACACGTTTGCACTTTTTCTTGCACTTTGGGTGAATCGAAAGCACGTTCCTCGGCTTTAGATAAAAAAAAAAAAAAAAAAAAAAAAAAAAATCTGTTCTTATCAGTTTAATATCTGATACGTCCCCTATCTGGGGACCATATATTAAATGGATTTTTGAGAACGGGGGCCGATTTCGAAGCTTGCTTCCGTCGCCCTATGCATTGACCCGATATGGCAGTATCTTCGGGTACAGTGCACCACCCCCTTACAGGGTTAAAAAGAAAGATTCCTACTTTCATTGCTACCTGCTTGCTGGCTAGCCAGCTAGCCAGCCCTGTGGGCCTTGCTGCTGCTGCAGCCAAAAAACAAAAGGTGGTGCTGCTGCTGCTTCTGCTGCTTCTGCTTCTGCTTGTGTCTGGCCCCTGTTGGAGCGTCCAGGCACAGGACTTCTGCTGCTGCTGACTAAATGGCCTCCTTAATTGGATCATTTGAGTAGCCAGCACACCTGTGCAGGTAGGGCATGACATGATAGGCAGCTGCCTTGATAGCGGGTGGGTGCTGAATGTTCCTAATTGACAAAATAAGATTAATGCTTATGAAGAAATATAAAATCTCATCCCTTCCCCAATATCGCGCCACACCCCTACCCCTTAATTCCCTGGTTGAACGTGATGGACATATGTCTTTTTTCGACCGTACTAACTATGTAACTATGTAACATAACATGGGGGGGGGGGGGGGGGTCTCCTGGCTGTTCACACAGGTGTGTCATTGCTGTACATTGACCATGCATTGCTTCTGTGGTATTGCAAAGGCAAAGACAAATGCTTCCAGCCATCCATTGCACTAATGGATTGATCATCAGCTGGCTGTCTATGTCCCGCATCAATATAGACCAAAGTACAGAGGGTTAGGCTATGCTATTGTGCACCTACCTGATGCATCAGAAGGTGCGAGGCCCTTGCTAAATTCTGTGCACAGACTTTGAGATCTATGCTTTAGACTGTATCTAAACCTGCTCCAACATGGACTGACATTCTGGCCTACTTTCAGCCGATGCGACTTGTCTGTCGCTGAACAGTCGCTTTTTATGTATTCAGCACCTATGTATAATGTTGTAAAAATGCTCTAGAAGCTAAAGTCGCAGAAATGTCACACATATTTGGCCTGCAACTTTCTGTGCGACAAATTCAGACAGGAAAAATCAGTATAAATCCTTAGAAAATTATCCCCCAGTGTCTCCATCTGCTGGCGGTATTGAATAAGCATTGCTGCACTGATGGGGTATGCATTAGACGAAAAAAAAGAAGAAAAAGAAGAATAATACGCCCAGAAAAGAGGCGAAAAGGAGAAAAACGTAAAAAAACGTGAAAAAAAAGTAAGAGGAAGAGAAGGGAAAAAAAGGTGGAAATGGGTTTAAAAGTGATTTCGGCGGAGAAATATATATATATATATATATATATATATATATATATATATATATATGCGCACACACACACATAGATATAAACGTATTCTCCGTTGAGATATTGCAGCCGCTGCTGTGTCCAGGCCCAGGAGCCTTAGCACTGTGCTGTGATGTCACTCAATACCACTGACATCACTAGGTGTAAACAACATCTCTCCTTTGCTGTGTATGTGACTATGGAGCTGTTTGGTGATGTCGTCTATTACGGCCTTCATAGAAGCAACAGGAGATTGTTGCATCCATCTTGAACCCTCAGAACTACAGTGCTATGATGTCACTCACTTCCACAGGCCTTGCAGAGTGTAAACAACAACAACCCAGCTTTGTTGTGTATGTAACCAAAGGGATTTGTGATGTCACCTAGAACCTTCACAGCAGCGACAGCTTTATGAGGAGCATCAGCACTGCTCTGCCTGAGCAGAACCATCACCGCCATAGGTTGTCAAATAACCCGGATTTAACCCACACAGGTAAGTCCAATGGGGTGCAGGCATGTCCTCTATGCTTACAGCTTCCCGTGGGTGTTGGTTTGATACCGTTTGGGGACAGCCAAGGAGGCATCTGCAGGCAACAAAGGTAGGTGTGTGCTTGTGTGTGTGTTTCCTATGCAGATCCTAAGCCCAGTGTCACATGCAAGTAGGAGGAGTAAGAAGGGTTCCTGGCAAATCCGGGTTATGGATTGCATTTAAAAAGGCCCCGTGGGAGTGCAATGGGCCCCTGTCTTGCTGCTTAGCAATAATGGTATGGGTTTAGGTTCTGCTGTGTGTACTGGTGGTTGACTGCCCCCCAGCCCAGAGTGTGCATGGAAAATTGTCTGGCAGCCTCCCTGACAGCAAGCAGTGATAGTGCCCATGAAGGGGACCTTGTTGGGCCCGCCCCTTTCACGGTTATCGCTTCTCGGCCTTTTGGCTAAGATCAAGTGTAGTATCTGTTCTTATCAGTTTAATATCTGATACGTCCCCTATCTGGGGACCATATATTAAATGGATTTTTGAGAACGGGGGCCGATTTCGAAGCTTGCTTCCGTCGCCCTATGCATTGACCCGATATGGCAGTATCTTCGGGTACAGTGCACCACCCCCTTACAGGGTTAAAAAGAAAGATTCCTACTTTCATTGCTACCTGCTTGCTGGCTAGCCAGCTAGCCAGCCCTGTGGGCCTTGCTGCTGCTGCAGCCAAAAAACAAAAGGTGGTGCTGCTGCTGCTTCTGCTGCTTCTGCTTCTGCTTGTGTCTGGCCCCTGTTGGAGCGTCCAGGCACAGGACTTCTGCTGCTGCTGACTAAATGGCCTCCTTAATTGGATCATTTGAGTAGCCAGCACACCTGTGCAGGTAGGGCATGACATGATAGGCAGCTGCCTTGATAGCGGGTGGGTGCTGAATGTTCCTAATTGACAAAATAAGATTAATGCTTATGAAGAAATATAAAATCTCATCCCTTCCCCAATATCGCGCCACACCCCTACCCCTTAATTCCCTGGTTGAACGTGAGGGACATATGTCTTTTTTCGACCGTACTAACTATGTAACTATGTAACATAACATGGGGGGGGGGGGGGGTCTCCTGGCTGTTCACACAGGTGTGTCATTGCTGTACATTGACCATGCATTGCTTCTGTGGTATTGCAAAGGCAAAGACAAATGCTTCCAGCCATCCATTGCACTAATGGATTGGTCATCAGCTGGCTGTCTATGTCCCGCATCAATATAGACCAAAGTACAGAGGGTTAGGCTATGCTATTGTGCACCTACCTGATGCATCAGAAGGTGCGAGGCCCTTGCTAAATTCTGTGCACAGACTTTGAGATCTATGCTTTAGACTGTATCTAAACCTGCTCCAACATGGACTGACATTCTGGCCTACTTTCAGCCGATGCGACTTGTCTGTCGCTGAACAGTCGCTTTTTATGTATTCAGCACCTATGTATAATGTTGTAAAAATGCTCTAGAAGCTAAAGTCGCAGAAATGTCACACATATTTGGCCTGCAACTTTCTGTGCGACAAATTCAGACAGGAAAAATCAGTATAAATCCTTAGAAAATTATCCCCCAGTGTCTCCATCTGCTGGCGGTATTGAATAAGCATTGCTGCACTGATGGGGTATGCATTAGACGAAAAAAAAGAAGAAAAAGAAGAATAATACGCCCAGAAAAGAGGCGAAAAGGAGAAAAACGTAAAAAAACGTGAAAAAAAAGTAAGAGGAAGAGAAGGGAAAAAAAGGTGGAAATGGGTTTAAAAGTGATTTCGGCGGAGAAATATATATATATATATATATATATATATATATATATATATATATATGCGCACACACACACATAGATATAAACGTATTCTCCGTTGAGATATTGCAGCCGCTGCTGTGTCCAGGCCCAGGAGCCTTAGCACTGTGCTGTGATGTCACTCAATACCACTGACATCACTAGGTGTAAACAACATCTCTCCTTTGCTGTGTATGTGACTATGGAGCTGTTTGGTGATGTCGTCTATTACGGCCTTCATAGAAGCAACAGGAGATTGTTGCATCCATCTTGAACCCTCAGAACTACAGTGCTATGATGTCACTCACTTCCACAGGCCTTGCAGAGTGTAAACAACAACAACCCAGCTTTGTTGTGTATGTAACCAAAGGGATTTGTGATGTCACCTAGAACCTTCACAGCAGCGACAGCTTTATGAGGAGCATCAGCACTGCTCTGCCTGAGCAGAACCATCACCGCCATAGGTTGTCAAATAACCCGGATTTAACCCACACAGGTAAGTCCAATGGGGTGCAGGCATGTCCTCTATGCTTACAGCTTCCCGTGGGTGTTGGTTTGATACCGTTTGGGGACAGCCAAGGAGGCATCTGCAGGCAACAAAGGTAGGTGTGTGCTTGTGTGTGTGTTTCCTATGCAGATCCTAAGCCCAGTGTCACATGCAAGTAGGAGGAGTAAGAAGGGTTCCTGGCAAATCCGGGTTATGGATTGCATTTAAAAAGGCCCCGTGGGAGTGCAATGGGCCCCTGTCTTGCTGCTTAGCAATAATGGTATGGGTTTAGGTTCTGCTGTGTGTACTGGTGGTTGACTGCCCCCCAGCCCAGAGTGTGCATGGAAAATTGTCTGGCAGCCTCCCTGACAGCAAGCAGTGATAGTGCCCATGAAGGGGACCTTGTTGGGCCCGCCCCTTTCACGGTTATCGCTTCTCGGCCTTTTGGCTAAGATCAAGTGTAGTATCTGTTCTTATCAGTTTAATATCTGATACGTCCCCTATCTGGGGACCATATATTAAATGGATTTTTGAGAACGGGGGCCGATTTCGAAGCTTGCTTCCGTCGCCCTATGCATTGACCCGATATGGCAGTATCTTCGGGTACAGTGCACCACCCCCTTACAGGGTTAAAAAGAAAGATTCCTACTTTCATTGCTACCTGCTTGCTGGCTAGCCAGCTAGCCAGCCCTGTGGGCCTTGCTGCTGCTGCAGCCAAAAAACAAAAGGTGGTGCTGCTGCTGCTTCTGCTGCTTCTGCTTCTGCTTGTGTCTGGCCCCTGTTGGAGCGTCCAGGCACAGGACTTCTGCTGCTGCTGACTAAATGGCCTCCTTAATTGGATCATTTGAGTAGCCAGCACACCTGTGCAGGTAGGGCATGACATGATAGGCAGCTGCCTTGATAGCGGGTGGGTGCTGAATGTTCCTAATTGACAAAATAAGATTAATGCTTATGAAGAAATATAAAATCTCATCCCTTCCCCAATATCGCGCCACACCCCTACCCCTTAATTCCCTGGTTGAACGTGATGGACATATGTCTTTTTTCGACCGTACTAACTATGTAACTATGTAACATAACATGGGGGGGGGGGGGGGGGTCTCCTGGCTGTTCACACAGGTGTGTCATTGCTGTACATTGACCATGCATTGCTTCTGTGGTATTGCAAAGGCAAAGACAAATGCTTCCAGCCATCCATTGCACTAATGGATTGGTCATCAGCTGGCTGTCTATGTCCCGCATCAATATAGACCAAAGTACAGAGGGTTAGGCTATGCTATTGTGCACCTACCTGATGCATCAGAAGGTGCGAGGCCCTTGCTAAATTCTGTGCACAGACTTTGAGATCTATGCTTTAGACTGTATCTAAACCTGCTCCAACATGGACTGACATTCTGGCCTACTTTCAGCCGATGCGACTTGTCTGTCGCTGAACAGTCGCTTTTTATGTATTCAGCACCTATGTATAATGTTGTAAAAATGCTCTAGAAGCTAAAGTCGCAGAAATGTCACACATATTTGGCCTGCAACTTTCTGTGCGACAAATTCAGACAGGAAAAATCAGTATAAATCCTTAGAAAATTATCCCCCAGTGTCTCCATCTGCTGGCGGTATTGAATAAGCATTGCTGCACTGATGGGGTATGCATTAGACGAAAAAAAAGAAGAAAAAGAAGAATAATACGCCCAGAAAAGAGGCGAAAAGGAGAAAA